>NW_010540092.1:2576-29734 GCF_000687285.1 Phaethon lepturus | reverse complement strand
AAAACTGGTGGTTTGAGATAAAGACAGTTTAATACGTAAAGCAAAAGCCGCACACACAAGTAAAGCAAAACAAGGAGTTCACTCACTACTCCCCATGGGCAGGCAGGTGTTCAGCCATCTCCAGGGAAGCAGGGCTGCATCACGCCTAATGGTTTCTTGGAAAGACAGACACCCTAACTCCAAATGTCCCCCGCTTCCTTCTTCTTCCCCCCAGCTTTATATGCTGAGCATGACGTCATGTAGTATGGAATATCCCTTTGGCCAGTTTGGGTCAGCTGTCCCAGCTGTGTCCCTTCCCAGCCTACTCGCTGGCAGGCCAGCATGAGAAGCTGAATGCTCCTTGACTGCTTAGCAACAACTAAAAACATCCCTGAATTATAAACACTGTTTTCAGCACAAATCCGAAATACAGCACTATACCAGATATCAGGAAGAAAATTAACTCTATCCCCACTGAAAACAGGATAGTAATACTAGATAATTACCAAAAGAGTTAGACAATTGTTTGTAGAACAAAACAAACAAAAGCAGAACTCCAGGTAGGCCAAAAAAAATCCAGGCAAGTCCTAAGACTTGCGTTGTTAGCTTAACACAAAATCTGTGTCCTACTACAAGCAATGCATACCCACGTTTACTGGGCTTTAAGGCTACAACTTTTATATAACTACAAGCTAAGAAAAGCATGAGAAACACTGCATATGAATTAGAGTAATGTTTGCAGTTGCTCAAAGTAGTATCAGTATTAGCTGAGCTTGTAGACCTCATGTTTGCAGGATACACATTTTCAGCTGAGAGACAGGAGGAGGGCGGTTCCTCTGCCAGGGCCATGGTATAGTAACACTCCAGTGGCTGTGCAAATTAAATTGGAGGTTGCCTTTGTCTGAAATTAAAATATAATTGTACTATATGTCTTAAATATTTAACTGTCTCAATACTTCCAGTGACAGGGCATGTGGGAATGGCTCAAAGCTGCACCAGGGGAGGTTCAGACTAGATATTAGGAAACAATTCTTTATCAAGCGGGTGGTCAAACACTGGAACAGGCTTCCAAGAGGGGTGATTGATGCCCCATGCCTGTCAGTGTTTTAGAGGCATTTGCACAATGCCCTTACTGGCATGCTTTATTTTTTCATCAGCCCTGATGTGATCAGGCAGTTGGGTAAGATGATCATTGCAGATCCCTTCCAACTGAAATACAGTATTGTGTTGTATTGTGTTGTATTGTATTGTATTGTATTGTATTCTATTCTATTCTATTCTATTCTATTCTATTCTATTCTATTCTATTCTAGTCCAGTCCAGTCCAGTCCAGTCCAGTCCAGTCCATTCTATGCTGTTTACAGCATATAAATATGCCAACCATGACAGCCCAACTTAAAAAAAACTCTGTGATAGAGAGAAAATTAAGCATCCTTTTTTGTTATCTAATGGCTATTCTGGTGACTGCATGTACACAAGGTCTTTCTGCTCCACTATCTGATTATAAGCTTAAATATATGAAACTTTCATAGCTATATATGATGTTATTTACATAAACAGTATTTGTAGCCAGAGCCACAACAGACCCAGCCCTACAAAAACATAGAATAGGTGTAGTATAGTTCAGCTGACCTTACACTACTTGTCTTAGCTACAAGTGCAAGTCTCGTATCAGCCTCTTACAGTAAGATAGGTATTGAAGCCTTTTAGTAGAACAAGCACATTATTCCTGACAGAGAGGACAACATACACCTGCATTCTTGGTCCTATATCTTGCATCCCATTCTTAGGCCTCCTCTGCTTTTGTTCTGCTTATGAGTCTCTGGAACTTAGTCCTGATTTATTCTAAAGACTGCCTATTCCACATTGGAAAGTAAAGGATTCTATTTCATGTGAGAATCAAGGCTTGCTGCTGTTGCTCCAGCTATTCTGTATATGTATAGATAAAGACATTGCCTGAATCTGTGATCAATATGCATTGACACAACTGTAGGCAAGTAGACAGGATTTTACCTCTGTTTATGTTGTAATAACATTGACTCTCTGTTTCCATCTTCCGTTATCTTATTTCATTCTGTAAGTAATCTGCTCTGTTGAAGAAGGAGTTATAAACTAGACTCAGCCTAACTCTGTAACTGAGCTGGCTATTCAGGGAGTTCTTCTCATTTTGTCAAATTTAGCAGTTGGCAATAAATAGGTTGAAGTTTTCTTCAACTAAAATCTCCATCTAAGTACAACGAAGTATCAGTTCCTAAAAGGCAATGGAAGACAGTTCTTCCAGCTGGTTACTTGACCTGGTATAAGTGATCTTGATTTTGGTTTGTAGTGGTGGTATTCTGAGCATTTATATGCCCAGTGTGCTATAAAAATGTCATCCTTCTGTACACCAAGGCTGCCATCCTTCATTTCTGAGAAAAAAAAACAACAAAAACCACCACTTTTTAAATCCCCATGGTGCACACACTTACATGTTCATTACCTTCAACACACAGAGAGTGACATATTGAACATACCATTGTATTAAAACAGTAAGACTGAAAAAGATTGAATGCTATAGTGACATTACAATTTTCAGTAAAATACTTCTTGGACATCAGTGGAATTTTATGTGGGTAAGGGATGTAAGAAGATTTCCCAAGGGAATGAAGCTGTGACTGGTGACAGAATCAGCCCATTATCTCCATTATTTTTATGATGCCTTTATTTTATAATGTTGTTTAGTTGTCTGGTATTTAAGGGAATTAGTTGGGGAAAAAAAAGGAAGAGTTAAGTAATTTCATACTGCTCTATGGGTTATAGACTAGAAATCTAAGACATTTTAGGAATTTTTTCAGAGATGTTCAGGAATTTTATGACTTGTGTTGTAGATTTTATCATATAGTAGCCTCTGCAATAAAATCTCTTTAAGAATACTGCTAAAATGCAACCAAATGGAAGAAAAGGTAATTTTAAAAGCCTTTAGCTTTTCAGCAGAGGATGTAGATTTGTGTTACACTTTATCCGTAATAACTGAAGACCCTGCCTTGTGTTAAATTGTGGCGATCATACAATGACAGGTTTTACCATCTGATCTAAAACTAATACATCAGAAAAATTCCGTGTAATCAGCTCTTTGACCTGACATATCCTGCATTAACACTATTGCTAGATCTAACTAATGAAAAGAGTCAGCAGGGCTGCCTGTGTTAGGGTCAACTTCTTGTTAAAAGAAATGTGAATCCACAACTGCAAACTTGAACTACTGCAAGGACCAAAGTGTGCACTGACTGACACCTCTTCTTTTGATCATTCTTGACTCCCACAAGCCAAGCGTTTTCAATGTGCCTCTGTTCCTGAATTTTCTTTGCCATGTTGCCTTTACAAGGTTTCTAAGGAGGATGGATTACTTAGTGTAAGGATGACTGTGTCTGTCACTTGCTCTAGGGCATTTTAAGAGGACAGAAGTGCCAGAATCTAACCCAATTTATTTTAGTTGTTTGTTAGTATACTTTGTGGGGCTTGGAGTTTGTTGTGGTGGTGGTTGTTATGTATAGCTGTTCCACCATCTTTTACACTTGCAGATTATCAGCCACTCTTTTGTACGGGAAATAGGAAAAAAAAAAGTTCATTGTTTTGGGAGGGCACCTTGCGCGTGAAAACCTGTGGACCACAAATGCAGATGCTTTTCGGGTTGTTCTGAGCAGTTTTCAGAGGCAGTGGAAGTGCCTCAGGCAGTTACAACGTGGTAATACGGTGCTCAAGGAAATGCAAAACCAGAGAGCAGTAAGGGAGCCATCCGGTGGACTGTTGTGAAACACACAGCCAAAACAAAATTAAATAATCTGAGTTTTTTCTGTTTTCGTTGCAAGATGTGGGTGTTGTCCTTTTGTCCAAAATCTGCTTGTATTATTAAATGCCAAATTCCGTGACTTTTTGTGTGCATTGTAAAGAGCTAATTTTCCCAAAAAACGTGAACATTTTTGAATACTCACTCAATTAAACTGTGAACACTAAGCTCCATTTTTTTTCCAGTTTTTATGTGATGGAAAGGGAAATGTACCATATAAAAATGAATGATGTTGGAAGATATTAGTGCATCTCCTTGATTTCTATTCTGAAATACAGTTTGATCCTAATGTTTTTAGTTTTAAGTGTATGATCTTTTAACTGAATTTAAAGGGTTTCCAATTTTTTATTAGAGATTTATTTAGATTCTTTGTTCAAAGATTCTTGCAGATGATTAATGGATGATTTATATATGATTTGTTCACTTATCAGAGTAAACTGAAAAGCAAAGGCAAATATTACTTTTAATGCTCATAGCAGCACAAGATCTGCAATCCAGACAATTTTAGATCATAGCTTAAGGAGTAAGGAGAAATTGCCAGTCTTTCCTAAGCTTGGAGAAAGTGCTAATTGAAAAGAAAATTAAGATTTATCTTTACTCCCAATAACCTAGCACATAGTAGCTTTTTGCTATCATTCTTGCTGATCAAAACTTGTTCAGGGATTGATCTTCAGTAAAAACAGTTGACTTTATTTCTTGGCCAAGAATGGCTTATATAGTTATAATGTTAGATACAGTCACAAAGTCAGCAAAACAGGCAACTGAACAACAGTTAATTGAAAAGGTAAGAAGAATTCAGCACAATACCAAAGACGGCTTTCAAATTTTTATACCTTCCTGTACAGTATGCTCCTCTGAGAGTCTGCGTCAGTCTTTCTGATCACCATTAAAAACTGTCAGGCTAAAACAGAATCTTCTGCTGAAGCTGACCTGACATAACAGTAAGTGTAGTTTGTGAAGTAAACCTGTACTCAACCTTTTTATTTCAGGCAACTTCAAGTACTTTGACTTTTTTTATTCACCTTTTCCTAAAAGATAAGCAGAGCAGGTTTTGCACAATCTTCATGAGTAGTCTAGGTAAGTATGTGAAAAAACTCTGAGTGTAGCCAAGTTACAATATCAAGTAATTGATGTAGTTCCACAATGAACAAAAATATATCAAGATCATGTTTATATAATTTAATTTTCTTGTATTATGAATACACTAAGAAATGCAGGCAATATTATTTGTTACTTCACTGTCCTTTTTATATAAAAATTTGAGAGCTTTAGGGACATTTTAATCAGTCTTTCAAACTTCTCTATTTGTTTTACTACAGAATCTGGAAGACCATAAGTCTCTTACAGGTCTAAAACAAACGCACATACAAAGTTGAGAGCTACATATTCAGTAGTTCACGATGTCATTTCTAATGCTATAGTATATGAACTATAGGTCTGGCTGACACAGCATTGCAAGGCCTTACATCAGGTTGGTCAGCAATTTCCTCCTGTGAGTTTTGTCATACATGCCTATGCAAATTTGCCTGTTAGACAAAAAATGGACTACAATTCATATTCTTCTGTGTTTGCTGAAAGCTATGTTCAGAATTGTGTTAAATTGTTACAGTCATGTTTTGCTGCTCTTCCAGTTGATTCTTGGACTATTTTGGGAGCACCCTTTAGTTTATGACAATGTGTTTGCTACTGTTGCATTCAAAATACAGTTATTTTACATTTCAGAGAGGAATAAAGACTGGATTGGATAATTTTTTTTGTATTTATGCTAATATTACTAATTTGTTTTCATTGAGAAATTAAAGCACTTGAAAATCATGTATTCCATGAAAAACAGTCCTCCATTTTGTATGTTTTTGCAGAATCATAGAATCACAGAACAGTTTGGCTTGGAAAGGACCTTTAAAGGTCATCTAGTCCAACTCCCTGCAGTGAGCAGGGACATCTTCAACTAGATCAGGTTGCTCAGAGCCCCGTCCAACCTGACCTGGAAAGTTTCCAGGGGTGGGCCATCTCCCACCTCTTTGGGCAACCTCTTCCAGTGTTTTACCACCCTCATTGTGAAAAGTTTCCTCCTTACAGCTAGTCTAAATCTGCCCTTTTTGATTTAAAACCATTATCCCTTTGTCCTGTTTCTACAGAACCTGCTAAAAATCTGTCGCTATCTTTAAGTACTGAAAGGCTGCAAGAAGGTCTCCCTGTCCAGCCTTCTCTCCTCCAGGCTGAACAACCCCAGCTCTCTCAGCCTGTCCTCACAGGCGCGGTGTTCCATCCCTCCAATCATTTCTGTGGCCCTCCTCTGGACCCGCTCCAACAGGTCCATGTCTTTCTTGTGCTCAGAGCTCCAGAGCTGGACTCAGGTTTCCAGGTGAGGTCTCACCAGAGAAGAGTAGAGGGGCACAATCATCTCCCGCGTCCTGCTGGCCACGCTGCTTTGGATGCAGACCAGGATATGGTTGGCCTTCTGGGCTGCAAGCGCACATTGCCGGCTCGTGTCCAGCTTTTCATCCACCAGTGCCCCCAAGCCCTTCTCAGCAGGGCTGCTCTTGATCTCTCAATCACCCAACCTTTACTGATACCAGGGGCTGCCCGGACCCAGGTGCAGGACCCTGCACTTGGCCTTGTTGAACGACATGAGGTTCAACACGGATCCATTCCTCGAGCTTGTCCAGCTCCCTCTGGATGGCATCCTATCCCTCAGGCGTGTCAGCTGCACCGCTGCACCACTTCGCTTGGTGTCATCTGCAAATTTGCTGAGGGTGCACTCGATCCCACCACCTGTGTCACTGATGAAGATATTAAAGAGAACTGGTCCCCTGAGGGACACCACTCATCACTGATCTTCGTCTGGACTTTGAGCCATTGACTACTACCATCTGGATGCGACCATCCAACCAATTCCTCATCCACCCAACAGTCCAGCCATTAAATCCATCTCTCTCCAGTGTAGAGAGAAGGATGTTGTGGGGGACCATGTCAAAGGCTTTACAGAAGTCCAGATACACGACATCCATAGCTCTTCCTTTGTCCACTGATGTAGTCATTCCATCATAGAAAGCTACTTGGTTGGTCAAGCAGGACTCTCCCTTGGTGAAGCCATGCTGGCTGTCTCAAATCCTCTCCCTGTCCTCCATGTGTCTCAACATAGCTTCTAGGAGGATTCTGTTCCATGATCTTCCCAGGCACAGAGGTGAGGCTGACGGGTTGGTAGTTCCCAGGGGTATCTTTTTTAAAAATGGGTGCAATGTTTCCCTTTTTCCAGCCTCCAGGGACTTTGCCTGACTGCCAGGACTTTTCAAATATCATGGAGAGTGGCTTGGCAACTACATCAGCCAATTCCCTCAGGACTCTGGGAACATATTTTACATACTTATTTCACAGGACATCCAGTTCTGTATTTTTAATAAAACAGTAACATTTTATTTTGTTCTTCCTTTCTGTCCCATAAAATCCAGTTTAGGCTGTTTGAAAATGTATTTTTTGTGAAGTAACTGGTTTTAAAAACAATCATTAAGGAACTTCAAGTAACATACACTTTGTTAAAAGGAACAATTTGATAATTTAATTAATGCTGGCAAAGCAATTCATGCTGCTATCAGATACAAGGCTTTCAGACCTTATATAATATACACTGCATGCCACATTGCCTGCTAACTCAACCAGATAGAAAATGGTGCTTTCTCTTTTCTCATGGTAATTTTATTCCTTGGCCTCCTTGCTTCTTGTTTTTCTGTTTCTATTCAATTTTTTTTTTTTTTTTTTTTTTTTTTGGTAGTATTGGCCAGAAGAATATAGTTTCTTGCCAATGCTGGGTTGTTTTGTATGTTGGGGGAGGAAAGATCAACAAATAGTCCTTCTGTATTGATTTCCAGTAGAACTGAGAGTAAGTAATCCAAAAGATATCCTTGTTGCTTCTGTTTGTAAAGCTCTGGGAGTGGTGAAGAAGTCTGACTTTAGAATATAATAATAGGTTTTTAAAAAATGGTAATTTAAGAACATATAAAAGTTTTCCATGGTGGAGCTGATAAAAAAAATATTCAAACTAAAATGACTGTTCTGTTATAGAATATATTTCATTGGCTTATTTTTATTGTTAGATATATATCAGTATGTTACAGGATTCATAGCTACTATATGAGCAGCTCCTTTGTAGAAACTAAACTACTAGATGAGAAGGTAAAACAGTCCTTCTTATAATCTCTTTCAGCATCTAAGGCAAAATGGGATATATCTTTCCATCTAGAGATTCAAGGTTTTTATTGTATTCCCATACAGTTGTTAAAAATGAGGCGGAATAGCTGATCTTTTCCTAGACTTTGATTATGGGGCAGCATCAAGCTATAGTTAGTTCATCTGTTTGTTGAACTCACCATTTACTAGAGCATACAAAGCCTTTTCACAGTGCACTCTGAGAAAGGGGCACTTTATTTCCGAGATTAAATTTAAAGCCCATGAAATCATATTCCAGTTAGGGGCCTATTTTCAAAGTAAATTGCTTTCAAAACATGAGTAAAATTACTTTCAGGTCTGACATCTGCCTCTGACCTTCTGTCAAATATGAGGCGTTAGCACTGTATTTTCATATTTTTTAAGCAAAGTTATTCTCTTGTTGTTATACTAAAGCCCCATTCAAACAGAAGAGGATTGAAATACAGTCTTCATTGTGCAGCTGAAACGACAAGTGTTCAAGAAACGGAACAGTTACTAGGAGATCTGAGAAACCATAATTCACAGTAGCCCTAGAGCCTTTCTGGGGTCTGCCTCTGCCAACACTAGCAGGTTCCAAATGAAAAACCTCAGAGCAACTGTTTTCTTAATGCCAACTCCTCAGCGTTGCCAAGTGTGCACCACTTCTTTAAAAGTGTCATTGGTGATTTGGCCTATTTTAGGCCAAAGTAAGGGCAGCGTGAAAGGCATTGGTGTTCTCACGCAAGATGAAGCATAACATTCAAACCCAAGGAAACTGATGGTGGCAGTACCAGCGCATTCAGCAGTACAGTTGTACTTAGCATCTTTAAATGTAGCTGAACTTTACAGTTCTGCAGTGGAAGGTACAGGACTCAGGGGCAGGTCTTCCATTAGGGACAATGGAGTTCATTACCACCACATCTTTACCATGAATCACCTTGGTAATATCTTTATTTTCTTATAACATACATTTATCTATAATTTATCTGTATTTATCTTTTAATGCAGACAGAAGCAGTCCAAATGCCAGCAACAAGGTGGGCATCATAACCACGGAAAACAATGGTGCCGTAGCCCTCAGGGAGGGCTAAAAAGCATCACAAGGGCCACTGTTACATCTCAGATTATAGCTCACATTGCAGTTTCTCTGTCTTTGCCCCAAAAGATGCCTTCAACAGAATGCCTTCTGCCTTCATCAACAGTTAAGTAATGCACAGAATAGTTATGTGATAAAATTATTTTAATATTAACCATTTATAAATTAGCATCTCCATGTACAGCCAAGAATATCTTTGTTTGCCAAATGCATATCCCTCTGTGCTAAAGTGTAAATCCAGTTTAACAATGGAATTACACTAATATGTCTATGGATTTTCTTATCCACAACTTATTAGATAAATAGTAGCTGTTCTGTTCATTAGCACTAATACTACAGAATTATTCCATGCTGGGAGTGGGAGAATCACTTGTCAACAGCCTAATTCATCCTTACTGTTAAAAAAAAGTTGTTATTATTAGAGTTGTTAAAAGAGTAAATGTGTTCTTTGTATTTATTTAGTGATTAAAGGTCTGTAGACAGAACTGGGACCACATTGAGGTGTTATTCAAACACAGTTTGTTTAGATTTCTATTTAAAGTAAGAAATAACAAGAGAGTATAACAAATGATAGAGAGAATAGGATTATAGGCAAAAAAGGATAAGGATTAATAGTGTATTTCTGTGTCTGACCTGCTCTGTCCTGTACAGCATTATACTTCTTGTGGATTTTAATGCATTTATGTGAGTTAAGGGGAAGCATAGGGAGTAAAAGTCCTTCTGGGCTAAATGACTGGAAACTAAATGTCTATTATGCCT
The DNA here is from genome assembly GCF_000687285.1 of Phaethon lepturus. Taxonomy (NCBI): domain Eukaryota; kingdom Metazoa; phylum Chordata; class Aves; order Phaethontiformes; family Phaethontidae; genus Phaethon; species Phaethon lepturus. The sequence goes on along the minus strand of NW_010540092.1, from coordinate 19,889 downwards.
CTAATTTCACAACCAGACTTTATGACTTAGATGATTCCTTCCATTTCCATGATTGTTCTGTATTTGTACAGGTAGTTCATAACTTTCAGCAGTCCATGGTAAACTCCTGGCCCTATGAAATCCAATTTCAAAGTCAACTTCAAGTCATATCACTAGGCTTAGGGTATTATCAGATGGAACCTGAAAAAATTATGAAAAATATATTGAGATTAATCTTAGGTTGTAAATAAAAAGATTAGTTCATCATCATGAATTAAAGTAGTGCTTTCAGAAATTGAACAGATGACTGAAAGACAAAAGAGAACATTGTCATATTGTCTGTTTGCCCATAAAAATAGCGGACCCTGTCCTGCTTTAAAGACTACAGGACTGAAGCCCAAGATATATTCACTCAGTGTGAAGCTAAATATACTATCACTTAGGTTTGCTCATGGCTTATAATCAAGACATGGTGTGTCTGTATTTCTAAATTGTCAATTCAAAGCTATCAAAGCCTTAAATGTATTTTCAGTAATCAAGAGGAAAGCTGCGTAAAGTTAGCCCATTTTTTCTGATCTTTGTCACCCTATTAAAAAGTACCCTGTGACAGACTTAAGGCAAATGTATATAGGTTAAATTTTATGGCTCAAGTTAAAGCAAAAGAGGATTAAAGAAGTAGAAATGTGTAATAAGGCAAAGCACATTCAATGTTTTAACTTAATTAACTAATTGTTTTATAATAAACCAAATACTTTTTATGTCTCTGTAAGGAAGATTCTGGCAGGGCCTTGAACACACCAGCAGGCTCTAATTGCCATGAGAAGCCTGTAACCCTCTTTCTCTATAACCCCCCTCTGCAATCTCTTCCTTTCACTGAGCGCTAGACTGCTTTTATTTAAGGTCAGCTCACTTTCCTTTGCAGGGAGGCTGGCTCTTGCTGCTCCCTGACATGTAATCTGCCATTTCTTCCTCCACATGTCTGTTATTAGTGCCTCATAATTGTATCTCCACTTTTTAATAAAAATAAATGCAAATTCCAGAAAGTCCTTTTGTAAGTCTCACAGTCAAGTTAACCTAAATAAATTGAGCAAAATCTTTTTGAGTATTAAGAGCTTAATAAAGACTCACAACAAAGGTTTGCAATAAGTTGTTCTCCTCTGACTCTCTGGGGAAAAAAAAAAAAAAAGAAAGCTGCATTTGGAAGGAGAGACCAGGTTTACTTCAGCAGGGTTTGCCAAAATAGCTTATAACTGTAACACTGACAACCACTAATTTTATAGCAAATTTCAATTGCCTTCTAAAAATCATTTATGAATCTTCTGTTAAACTTGCCAATTCTCTGGTGTCTGAATTTCTATATATATTAATTTCTGCATTACAGTAAAGGCAGATAATGTTTCTATTTTTAAGGAACTTCTGACAATTAGAATCATATATTAAACTTTGTAACACAATGCTGGCAAATCTGTGTCCATAGTTAAAACTTGTTAAATTTATTGAGATTTATATAGTAGACATATACTTAGATGTGTAGATCATCTCATCTGTTAAAACTAAGTTCCAGAAAGTATTCAGATTGAAGTCCTTTCTAGCTTCCTGTCAGTAGCTGGTTATATTTCGTTAAAATAAAAAAAATAGGAAATTACTTTGATTTCAGTTTTGAAAAAAAGCAATTCAGTATTAAAAGGTCAAAATCAGTCCTGATTGATACATTTGCAAGACACTTTGATTTGCTTTAAGTTCATGCTCAGAAGTGCTCATACCCTGACATTTATGGAAAATCTGTTAGAATCCTATTATTTAGCTATGAGAATGCATGTGGGTGTTGGACACGCCACAAAGCTGCAATTCTGCACTAGAACAATACCAGAAGAATGTGTGTAGGACTGGGAATCATGAATTAGAATTCTGGCTTTGACATTTGCTATTGCCTGGTCTTGACTAAGTAATTTTTCTGTCTCTAGTTTCCTCTTTTTAAAATATACACAATAAAATTTGTATTTACCTTTATTGCATGTTACTATTTTACAAAATTTTGACTCATAAAGTCCTGTGGGATTGTGAAGTGTTATTGCAGGCTATACCAATGCAAACTATGTCACTGTTTACAATACCACAACTTCAGTAATTTTGCTTATTTACAGTTCTAAGGTGTGGAAAAAGTGGAAAAAACACAGTGGGTTTTCACACAATCAGTACATTTAGAGCATGATACATACCAAATAATACCATGGGAAGGTATATGACTACAATGAGAGTTAGGGAGCTAAATTTATAGTTTTAGTACAGATAATACAGCTACTGTTTTCAGAATGAATTTTTCAGCTACCTCTAAAAAAAGTAGATAATGCAATACTGAAAACACTGGACACAGAATTAAGAAGACATTGTAGAACTCTCACAGTATTATAATCTATCAACAAAGAGATTACTTAGGGTTCATATTCGAGGATTTAGCTCAGTGGCCTTTTGAACAAGAAATTTCATGCAAACAAATGCTTTATTCTCACCCAAAGTATTTTATTCCATTTCCGTGTTCCTGATGATCCTCCCAGAAGCCATTTTTCCTGGCATAAATTCCTCTTACAGAATAGAATCACCAGCAGTAGCCATGGAGTAATTGAAGTTGGAAGAGACCTCCAGAAATCATGTAGTCAGCTCTGCTGCTCAAAGCAAGGTGAGCTCGAACATGTTACTCATCACTTGTGATGGACATCATCACTTTTTGTCTAATTCATGGCTGATCTTGAGATCCATCTGATCATCAGGAACAAATCTTAAAGTTCACGTTTCCATCTATTGCAAGAACTGGGTTTTGTGCTGCATCCAGTTTACACTTTCTAAACTCTAGTTTCAAAAACATTGAGCAATTATCCCTGTTAATTATTAGACTCATTTAAATGATAGATAATTGAGAAGGATGAATACTGTCCAGATACTGAAATGCCCCTAGATACTTTGTCAGATGGTCTTTAAAAGCATAAATAGTTGTTACCATCTCAATAAGATGGTTTTGGGAAAAAAAAGTTCTAGCAAAGGCACCTCAGTGTGACATGGTGAAATATTAATTTCTCTACTCTTGAGCCAAATCCACACAATGGTTTTAAGGTTTATCTTAAGAGTGAAGCTTAATTGTCAGCAAAGATTGCTTAACTTTTTAAACAAAGAATATATTCGTTTATAATGTTAGCAGTCAATATATGGTAATGGTTAATACTAGTTTTAATACTAATGTATTAGTATGACTAGTAGCCTAGTATTAGTATGACTTTACTCAAGAGAATTACATAATTACGAAGAAAATTATTTAATTAAATTAATTTCAGACAGAAAATGTGGAGTTGCCAGTACAGTAAGCAGCAAAGGTCTGAATGTACAGATCTTTTAAGACTGTACTTTGAATGCTATATCCCCTATTTCTAAACAGCTTTGTATATAGAAGCTCAGACTGAAAACAAAGCAAACTCATAATTAATTACTAATTAACTATTTTCTGTCTTTCTAAGCTATCAAAGAATTGAAGCTGAAACTGGATTGAGAGATCCAGCAAATTCTGTCATCAAGCTGAGGCTAATAATGAAGAACATATGACTTTCTAAATAGCCAAATTGTAAGTACCCCACATACATGCATGGCTATATTTAAATCTTTTTTTATTTCTGCATATCTTCTCATACAGGAAAAAAAAAAGTAATTTGATATGCCACTCAGAGAGTTAACATGATGTCTACTGAGGAGCTAAAGCTTCAAACAACAGGCAATAGACTTAATTTCTGTTGTGTATGAGCACATACCTGTTCTCTTACAAATACACGCAGGGCACCATTTCAGTTACTCTATCTTATTTGCAGCTCCCTGCACGACTGTAGAGTAACCTGGGGCGAGATGTGAGCATAGGGGTAAAATAATTTGTTTAATACTTTTATGGGAATTATTGGGAACTTATTGGTACTGTGATAAAAGGGCTTTGGGACTGATACAGAGATTTTGAGACATTGTCCTCTGCTCAGCTATGTGAGAACAACCAATTTTTACCCAGGGTTAGTTTATTTAACTCTTCTATTTGTCACTTTTCTAGAGGGAGGAAGGAATGCACATAGAATCACGCTATTCTTTCTGTGCCTAATTTTCAAACTTCTCCTTTATCCTTCTCCATTTTACACCTTTCAGCTAATTTGTTCTTGTGTATCTTTCTACTTTCCATACTATGTCTTTCTGTTCTCATCTGTTCTCTCTATATATGTTTTTCTCTCCAATTTCAATCCCTTTTCGAGACTTTCTCATCCCTTTTTTCAGGTACTTCTCATATTCAGTCTCTGTAAAACACCTTAGAATCCCTTTACCAACAAACTGGCAGCAAAAGTACTGTCGTGGCCCAAAAGGAGCCGTTCAGGACGACCACCCTCCCCACGGGACCAACAACCAAGTTCGTGATCCCCCTGGACTGAATTAAGGTGAAACGACACCAGACAACCAATTCAACAATTTAATGATACAAAATGCAAGGCATGAGGTTACATGAATGACTCAATGGCAACTGCTCTAACTAAACAATCCAACTAGACGAACAAGTCCTGTGCAACACCTCTTTTACACTTCAACAAAGAGACGAGGAGAAAGAGAAGGGGAGAGAGAGAGAGACAGGGAGACAGAGACAGAAAGACAGAGAAGATATCGCCACCCATGGATCCAGGGGCATCCCGTTGGTCCTCTTGATGTTCCTTAGTGGTGGGGATCCCCCCTTCAGTTCTGATGGTGTCATTTTTATACAGTCTGAGTCCCACAGTCTCTGTCTGATTCCAAGAAACTTTATGCATATGCAACGGGCAATGGAACATCTGCAGGCTTTGGTGTCTCGCACCTACGCCGTATCTCTGCTCTGCGGGAACCGGTAACTCATTCTTCTTTGTGGTTTCCTCCGTTGTGTCAAGAAAGGTGTGGTTTCCTCAGAACCGTGAAATGTTTAAGACAAAAACTGCATATCAGTTCGCCACAGGTACATTAAACAACATTTTAGTTTATCTTATCAGTATCTGCTAATCACTTCAGTTACATGCATTGACAGAAGCTAGGCTTTAAGCCCGCTACACCAACAACTTGACTAGAATATTGGAAATCTAGTTGCTTTCTCTTTGGAAATATTTTTATGAGAAAGCTGTGCAAATGTCAGTTTTGCTGGTGTAATGCCTAAGAGGACAGCCTTAATGTTACAGAAAATACCATGCCTATCAGCCACAACTTCAATGTCTATGAGAGAAAAATCTATTTGTTACAGGAATTAATTATTCTGGTAGTAATTTGCATAACTTGTGGAATTTAGGTAGCACTTGTACCTAGGTGTATTAGATCTTTTAGTTTTTAACATTATTAGAATATATGTAGCTAATGTACATTCTGATTTATTTAATAAAATTGTAGTTTATTCATTACTTTTAATAGCATAGGTCGGGGGTGGAGGGAATCCTCAGAGAACTGACCAGACTTCCATATATGAGATGTGCTTACTGTATTTCCTGAGATCATTCAAGTATTGAGAAGACTATTATTGCATGAAAAAGTACACCAGAAACAATCAGGTAGAATGATGGTAGCTTTTAAGTTTACCTGATAATCATACTGCAATTACTTTTTGTTTTCCAAATGAACCCTTGTTTTCCTTATAGGGTTTTCTGCTTTGAAATAGTCCATGTATTTCAATTTGAGTTTTCTGGAGATCAAGAGGGAATCTTTCACTTGTTATGACATTTTTTCTGACACTGAATGTATTTTCCCTTGAGCTCAAACACGCCTATAGTCATGAAAACATTGTGCTTTGGAATGAAATCAACAGGATTTATTTTATGTGGTTCTTTTATGTGGTTCTTCTGTATGTTTTGTAGGTTGTGTTGAATACTTTTGCTCTTTGGATTAAATATTCTGTAAGTTCTAAGACACTGAAGCTGCCTTTGAATCATAGAATCACAATATAATTTACTTTGGAAGGAACCCCTGAAGGTCATTTTGTCAAACAACCTGCTCAAACCAGGCTTACCTTCAGTGTTAGCTGAGGTTGCACAGGACCTTGTCCAGTTGAATTTTGAAAAACTCCAGAAACTGACACTTCATCATCACAAAACCTGTTCCAATTCCTACATATCCTTATCTTTTTTCTTTCTTTACAGGCAGTCAAAATTTCACTTGCTGCAACGTGTGACCACTGCCTATTGTCCTTCTGCTGTGCACCTGTAAGGAAAGTTTGGTTCCATCTTCCCTACAAACTCCCCTCAGCTCGATGAAGAGCCACCCTTCTCATCTCCAGGCTAAATAAACCCTGCTGCCTTAGCCTCACCTCCTCAAATGCTCCATCCTCCTAACCGTCCTCGTGCTTGTACTCAGCCTTGCTCCAGCATGTGCTGGAAAGTCCAAAACTGAACACAGTACTGCAGATACAGCCTTGCAAATACCAAATAAGAGGGGAAAGTTTTCTTTCCTTGACCTGCTTGGCTGCCCCCTTCAGTCATTCCAGACACAGGAGATATAGGCCCTGTATCAGCTGGAAATAAATATCAAGGTTTGGAAAAAGAAAGAATTCTTTTGTTTTCAACTGCTGAGAACTTTTTTGTATAGCTTGCTGATGTGATAAAATTTGGATGCAGATTTACTACCGTTCACTTGAAGTCCACGAGATGGTGCTAGAGAAGGTCGGCTTCAATAAACTGTATGCTAACAGGCGAGCTGTAAGTTAACAGCTGCTGTCTTTCGTCCTCGGTACTAGTTAGCCCATATAATTTGCCAGAAGCAATAAATAGAAGAGCTGGTAGAGAATCCGCTCCTCTGCAGCTATTCACATGTATAGGGAATATGAGGAGTCATGTTTAAGACACACAAATGCTGGAGGAATTTAGCCTGCCCACGATTTCTTTGGTTAGACAAATTACGGACAAATAGAAATCAAAACAAGATGACATTAAAAAAATCTTTGTTTGTACACACTTTCTACTTCAAAACTCATGCCATGTATATCTAAAAGCAGCAAGACTCAAAACAGAGTATTCTTCTGTCTAAATCAGTGGGGAACTATAAGATACATACATAGTATTATATCTGTAGTAATGGCAACATCATCACACCATCCTATCTAAGAAAAAAAAGCCCTTGACTTCAGACTGTGAGTGACTGGAAGGGTGAGAACTTCACATGAGGGATGAGGCATAAACGAATCTTTGTCTATTCATGTGTTCTTTTACCAAGGATTCTTAATAGAAACTGCGTGACTTGGATTACTTACAGGTTTTAGTACCGTTGCAATTGCACTAAAGCATGATTGTTATATTTTGTTTAGACTGTAAAAGCATTCATTAGACTAACAATTTCTAATTCTAATTTCTAGTTCTTTTGGCTACCCACAACAAAGGTTGTACGTAATACAGTGTATATTAGGCACGTATTTCAGGGCTAGCAAGGCTGGCTGCCAATCTCTTGCTTTAAGGTATGACAGTTGTTCCTAAACTCACACTTTAATGCAGTCATTCTTTCACCAGCCTTCAGTGCTTCATACTGTAAATGACCATTCCCTTCTGCATGATTGAAAGAACTCTGGCTTCCTGAAAAGTTAGCACATAGATCCTGAGAAGATATGGTCCCTTCTTTTACAGACATTATTTTGGCTAGCTTTTGTCAGATTAACTAGCATAAGAATCACATTCTTTATAATTATTGATGTTCTTCTCACAAGTTTTATTCTAACAAGTCACAAATATGGTCAAAGTACTACAAGTTACATATGGAGAATACTTGCATTAAATTGTTATGCAGCAAACAGAACATGGTATTTTCTTTAAGACACAGCTTCTGAAGAGGAGAAACATAACAGCAAAATAGTAATTATATTTCATATTCAACTATTAGACACATTGGATTGATTTTTTTTTTATTGTAAAGTGTTAGAGGCTACATTTTTCTAAAAGACTTACTAGCTTTTGTTTCCTATTTTAAAATACAATTTCTACATGCTTTCCACCTCGCAGAATAAAACCTTATCTGCCACTTATGAGATACTCATATTAGTGGGAATTCGAAAATGTCAGTCTGAAGAGTTTGTATGAGCAAAATAAGAATCCAGGGAAGATTAGAATCCAGAAATTGTTAACTTGTTTTTCTATGCACATTTATAGTTACAAAGCTGGCTGAATTTATTGTGTCTTCTGAGAAAAATTGTCAAATGATATTACTATCTTATATATCAAATCTGAAACTTTACAAAATTACCATTCCTGCTTTCTTTCTGTAATGGCTTTTGTCCCTGAAATTGTTTTTAAAATCTTATTTTTAAGGTAGATGGTAAAAATACAAAGTTCTGCATATAACCATAATTTAAGTTTTAACTATAAAACAGATTCAAAATTCATGGAGGTCAACACTACTTTTTTGCTGACATCAACAATGCTGGTTTCATTAGTATGCTTTGTACGAGCTTTGTGATGAGTTGTCATTGTTTCATTAACTTACCATCTAGAGAGCATGTTCTGTAATTTAGTAAGGTGATCACATTACCAATAATAAACATATGACTATGAAGTGTTAGTGTGTCAGTTAGTGAATTATTGTACCTGATACATAATTGAATTTATTTCTTGTGCAACGTAGGAGATAGTGCTAAAATAATTTAATTCTATTAATTAATATAGTAATTAATTGAGTATTACTAGAATATTAATAATACAGTAATGTATGCTGAAGTCAGTATCTAGAGTTTGGGTTTTATAACTTCCCACTGACTTCACTGAACTCCTAAGAGATCAGAAGTTCTAAGTATTATTTGGGGAATACTCAAAAGCTCTCTACTGTTCAGTCAGCATTTGAAGAATCCAACAAGCCCAGCAGTGAAACTCCATGCTGCTAGTAAGGGAGGGAAAAATAAAAGTCTTTTAAGGTCTCATAGATCTTTGGAGTTTGGTCTACTATAGACAATTGCTTTATTGTAATGTGCATTGGTGTGACTGACTGACGTTAGGATTCCTGTTTCAGGTATACAGTTTATTATATTTACACAGAACAATTCCTACAAGTGCTGTGTAGCTTGTAGGTTGTTCCACTGCAACTAAGTGACATCTCTTGGCATAGGTGCATGATGTCTTATCATTTATACACATACATTCCCAAATGACTTACATCAAAGAAAGTTGCCACTAAATCACAGTGGGAGTCCATGCACAGCAGTAGAGAACCAGATCTTTAACACCTAGTGATCCTGGATACACTTTTGGTTTGTCTTCTTTTGCACTTCAAATGTTTTGTGCCTTGCAGGGCACTTAAATGTCTATAGATGCTGACACTTAAATGTCTATAGACATTTAAGTGTCAGCATCTTACATTTCACACTGACAGATCCTGTTGCTAACAGGCAGATACTCTTACTGCTCCTCCAGTGTACCCCACATAAGCACCCAGTGTTTATTTTATTCAGTCATTTTGAACATTTAATTACTTTTCAGGTGTTGTTCTGCACTCTACTTTGCAGCTGAACACAACTGCATTTCCCTCTATGATTCAGAAATGGCAGACAATATGTCAGAGCAATTTTCTGCTAGTGTTCACAGGCATCTGTTATGCCCCATCAGTTCAATGTGCCTCCTTCCCTTTGCCTGCACATTGTGAGTCTGATGCTCTGTGTACATTTTCTTAGACAGCTGCTACGCTGGATAGATGCTGAAATTGCATCATGGAGTATATGAGCTGACTTGGAGCTACAGGGGCACAGAGATCTTCTGTCTAACCTTCAGCCTCTTCCTTTGTTCTCAGTCAGACCCGAGACACCTTTTCCACTCCCTTCCCAAAGTCAGTCAGTCAGGACATGCACATATGCATTTAATAACTTCTAAAGGTTTTCTTCTCAAGTTCAGGTGAGCTTGTAAGAGAGACATTTTAAAAAGTAAAATGTTTGCCACATGGAGAACTGTGCTTTATATTTCACATCTGTATATGCTTCCTTCTTTTTCCCCTGTCTTCGAAATATCACCTGTGTATTCTTCCCCTTCCAGAAGAATTCAGCTCCTTAAAACCATAAGTGTGCAGGTAAAAAAGAGACTGATCAGTTAGTATGTTTTTTCAAACTTAGCCTTTCGCTTTTCCTATTGAAAGCAAAGAAATAAAGGATGTTACTTGTGAAAAAAATGGGACTCAAGAAATTACAAAAAAAGTAAAAATTAAGCCAAACTGAAAATTAGTTGATCTCAACCTTCCTTCTCTTCTGTTAGCTTATTATAGGAGTTGTATGAACATTTAGGCCACTGAAAGGTAGACAAGTTACTTTTCGTGTAAATATGACACCCTGAAGTAAAAATTCTTGTCCTCGTTGGGTTCTTTGTTTTCCAGCTTGCGAATATCAAGTGAGTCATCATTCACACACAGGTAGTAACTTGTATCTTCGTAGCATTGGAACTGCACTGAATCTCCTTGGTAATGCATGATGAAAAAGTGATTATCTTCACTCAGCTGTGAAAATAAAGTAAGTAAAGAACATGTTATATTTTATAGAGCCTTTCTATAGGGTTTCATGTGACAAAAATTCATGCATGTTGATGGCTTGTTATATTTTGAAAGCTTTTCTCCAGTGACACATATTTACCAATATTTAGATAAATCTTTGGCAACACTTAATCATTTTGGGACACATTCTGTGGTAACTATGACTAAAATAATACCTCTATTATGACCTCTAAAATGCAACTGAATGCTTGGAGAACAGCAGGAGGATATTAAAGGATCCCAGTTATGCTGGAGATTACAGCATTGGCAATAACCAGCTTTTCATGGAAGGAGGTATGTGTTCTTTCAGCCCATATGACAACAGGGAACATTGAAAAGAATGTCCTCCAGTTATTGCAGAGTACGTGAAACACCTCCTGTATTAACAAAGCTATAATGGGAAGCAGCTAAAACATTCTGTCCTAATCAAGCCAGTGTAACAGCAGAGTATCTGCAGTTTCAATCCAAAAACTCTGTTTTAACAAATACTGTTAAGGAAGTTGAAGACAATTTGTCTTTAGGAAAGAAATACCTTCTAGGGACACAAAAATGTAATAAGGAAATACAAATGGAATAAAAGAATCTGTTGACTTAAAAAAAACCCACAACAACAACAACAACAAGAAGCAACCAAGAAAACAAACCTAAAGCAAACAAGAAAGTGGTGTTAATGTGTACAATGCAGAAATTCACCCTAGAGCAAGGGAGTCTCCAGTGGGAACGGGTAAATGTGAAGGCAAAATTAAGTGCTTGCAAAAGCAGATGGAGAAGCAAAAATTAAAAATATGTGCTGTATCTGCATGAAATGATGGAAAATTAGACAAAGAGCCACAGGAAGATGATTTGGGGAATGATATTGTGTGACTGGGAGAAGAAAAAGGTGCTGAAGTAGAAGGATACCCAAACACTGCTAGGGCTCAGAGTTGCAGCAAGACATTGAAGAACAAGGTGTTTTGCAAGAAATCATGACACAGATAATTTTCTATTATGGCCTGTTAAGAAGGCGGATGAGAAAACCTGGGGAATGTGTTGGACTACTGCCAAATAAAGTTCATCCTGAGGACAGCTCCTATGGCAGCAGGCATGCCTGAGAGATCATTTGCAAGTTCCAAGAAAAAAACAACTGGCTTTCAGTTCTAGATCTATTTCTTTGCCATTGCATTAAATGAAGAACCAATTTGCAGGTTAGGTTTCACATTTAGTGACAAAAAAAATACACCTTTACTCATGTCCCGCAGGTGATTCACAATGCACTTGTGATAGAATATGTATGCTTATGTTAGAAAAATGCTACAAATGTGGTCTCCACATGTTAAGGAAAACATCACCTTATGGAATAATATGCCAGCGGTGGGAGCTACAGAGAAAGATGTGAGAGAGTAGTTTTAAAATAAATAGACTCAAAATTATTTAAACTCAGTTTGCATAAGGCACAATGAGCATAACCCCAGGCTAAGTTCAACTGCTGCACTCTAAACCAGGAAATGGCCAAAAGATAAGAAGGAATGGATATGAAGGCCAGCTGAAACAGAAGAAATCATCTTATGTTTTCATAACATGTTACACAAAGGAGTATAGGGCATACTACAATCTGCATTTTTCCTCAGATCAAACAAGGAAATGAGCAGAAAAACTGCATGAGTCATACAAGGATGTTAAGCAACCTAGTGAAACACAGCAGCCACCTCAATTGCATCAAAGAAGCTCTGGGCCTTGGAAGGTATTACAAATTAATTATTTGGCACTTTGGTGACAAAAACAGGGTTGATGACACACCAGTGTCTTGGCTATTGTTGAGCAGTGCATGCACAGAATCAAGACCACCTTTTTTTCCCACTCTGCCCCAGCGAGTAGGCTGGGCATGGACAAGAGGCTGAGAGGGGACACAGCTGGGACAGCTGTCCCAGATTGGCCAAAGGGATACTCCATGCCATACAATGTCATGGTCAGCCATAAAGACTGGTGTAGAGAAGAAGAGGGTGGGGTGGGTTTTTTGCTTCCAAGGTGGCTGTTGCTCACAGACTGGATGGGCATTGATCTGCTTACGGGAGGAGGTTAAGTACTTTTGCATCACTTGGGGTTGTTTCTGATCACATATTACACTGTCTTTACCCTGACTCACAAGTTTTCTCGCTTTTGCTCTTACTATCCTCCCCCCTGCTCCACTGGTGGGGCACTGCCTTGGGGGCTTAACTGCTGGCTGGGGCTGACATACCTCAGTGCTTTTTTTCTCACAGTGGACCCTATCCTGACAAATGGCAGGGCTGAGCTTCCAGCCCTGGGGTGTATTGGACACCTCTCCGCATGAAAGGGAGCTGTGGCCTGCACTCTGCTGCCAAAGAGAACAAGAAAAATGCTTCAGCAATATCGGTTGTAGCATACACTCTGCCACATTTGACTCCCATTCATGTTGGAGGTCTAGGACATTTGATACAAGCAGCACTCAATGGTGACATGACTTTGTTCAGTCCAGAATAGTTCACTTTTAACTTCCACCCTCCACCAGACTTTTACACTGGCCATATGGGACTACTGAAGGGTGACTGAACTTTGCTGATCACTCCTTGTCTCTCCAACAGGTGAATCAACTTATGAAGCCAAAAAAACCCTCAAACTGCGTGCTGGGCACCAAAAAGGACTGTGGTGGGTTGACCCCATCCAGCAGCCAAGCACAGTAAACATGGCATTGTCTGACAAGGTCAAAAGTTCTGATCCAACGTAATTCTGTGGACCTCACTTGCCAAATTTTGCCTGTTTGGAGCTTTATTTTCTTTATTTTGGCCTATTTAACTGGAGTAAACAGTAAGTTCCACAATAAGATCTTTCATGATTATATAGCTAACCTCTGACTTCATCTGCCTCTGTCTTGTTTAGCTTCATCTACCTACTCAGCAAAGTAGAGAGGACCCTAGAATAAAAACTGTTACAGTTCTTAGTGGAGCTTTGAGAATTGCAGCCATTCAGATCTCATTTGACTGAATTTGGGAAAATGCTGTCCAGTTATAATAACCTAATAACCCTGCATTATCTGCCAAGGGACAACAACTTGAAGAGGAGTAGCCAGATCTAGTGATAGAATTGTTGACTTCAGCAATCGTTTAAGCAAATGTGTTCGGAAAAAGTCAGGAAGGGGTTTAGGAAGGGTATCAACCAAGAGAGGAAAGAGAAAGGAAGGTTTGAAACTGAGGGAGAACAGAGTACTACAAGTACTTAATAAGAGCTGAGAGGTTTAAGTATACATATGCAAAGGTCTGAGGGTAATAATGCATCATGAATAGTAAAAATATGGTTGAACCAGAACAGAAACAATGCTGAAGGGAGATACTGCAGGTATGTACTGAAGGAGATGTGTACTTCTCTGATAACCGATATGTAATCACTGAACCCTGCAATTCTGGAAGAGTAAAAAAGAAATAGTAAAAATTTATATATAATAAATGAAAATGGTAAAATGAGATCATTAAAACCTATACATATGTGTAACAACACTGAATGTGAACAACTCTCCTTGGTAGTTCCCTGTTTTACTATTTGTTCCCTATGTACTTCCTTCTCCTACAATCTGTTCAGGTGCCTGTGACCCAAGGATACAGACCCAGCTGATTCTATATGGCTGCATAATTTTGGTCCAGACTTCTAAGGAAACTGCTAATTTATGAGACAGCCTGCAAGAAGATAAGAAGGACATGAGACAGTAGCAGTCCAGTTGAGAACTCCAGGTCAAATCAAGCCATTAATGTCAACAGTGAATGCTAAATAAAAATAATTTCAACATCATAACCGTATGCTCTTTTTTTCAGAAATGACTGGGATTAACACTTTCCTGTGTGTGGGCTACATCAAGTGAGAAAGTTTGTAAACATAATCTTACTTGTGCTAAAAGAGACCGTATTGGCTAATGGGAGAATTATATATAAGACCTGGGAAACGCCGCATTATTGTCAGCATGTTGTGGGGAGATAGTTGGGAAAACCTTCCCTGCGGTGGAGCTAAAGGGAAATACTGTTCTGTATCTTTTAATTAATCCTGTTGTGTGGTTAACTGCATTTGCTTGTATGATATTGTTAATCATGACAAGCATGGTCTATTATAGGGTTAAAATAAGTTATGCGTAAATGTAAGCCTGCTCCTGAGTGAACTGCTGGGGTTGGCCTCTCTGCTGCTGCTCCAGCTGGGCGGCCGTGAGCGCGTGCACTGCGTGAGGCAGTAACTGCATGTTCAACGCAAACAGTTGTCTGCTCCTACCAGCTTAGTGTTGCAATAAATATTGGTTGCAATCTGTGTTACCTTCCTGACTTAATTCCCTATCAGAATAAGATGTTATTATAAAATATTATTTGCTGTTACAAGGTGTGAATATTTTATTGTGATAATAGCAGCATAATTAATAAAAGATTTTTTAATAAATATTGATTGTGAACTGTGTCTCCATAAGCCTTGGTTACAGAAATGGAAATTTACAATACTGTATGCAACACTTCCTGCTGGTATAACAGCAGGCTCCACAGATTCTCATCCTTCTGCTAATTCTACTGGGCAGTCTTCCAATAAAAAAAGGAAAATGCCTGTCTTAGAGTCTTACAGCAGACAAAATATCACATTGCAGCAACACAGCTTTGTCATTGTCCATGAGAAGTATTTCTCCGTCTTAGTCAACTACTCCCACACTTTTTCATCCTAAGAACAGTGGAGGCTTAATTCATCACACCAGAAATTATTTCCTGATCAGTGCACTCATTCTAGAAGTTTTAATAAGGATCTCGTGATTCAGACTTGACTGATTTTGCCTCTTGGCCTTACTGGATGTGGTTCAAGTGCAGGCTGCTGATTTCTCCTCACACAAATAAATAACTTTTTTTTCCTTCTACCTGAAGGTACCAGCAAGAAACCATGATGAGTAGATCACTATCTATCTGCCTTGTTACGTAATGAATGGGTTCTCAGAATGAATTTTTGATTTTAATTATCATTTTAGAAACCTGGAGTGAATGAATAGGTGTCTATAGGCAACTGTTACAGCCCTTCTTTACAGCTGTTCCCCAAAACTTGCAGACATCAAGACTCTAATTCTTTATCTATGAACAGCTCCACAGAAAAAGGCAAATCTTTTTCTATAAAAAAGCGTACAAATATATTTTGGAAGAATGCAATATGACTATGATAGTTTCTATCATACAAGGAGAGAACAAGAAGTTGCCGTATACATTTCCTAAGCTTTGTTGCTTTCTCCTTCTATGTAGAGCCAAGGAATATTTGTAAGTTTTTTTTAACTTAAACTGAAGGACCCACTTGGATTTTCCAGGCCGAGTATGCAGGAGATTTGTTCATTATTTATTAAAAAAAAGGTTAATAGTGTTGTAGCTCATACCTTTGAAATACCATTTCAGAACGACTTCAAACAAGGAACTTCTTGTAATTTCAAATTACCAGAATTTCCTTCTGATTTAGGAGAAACTTTAGCAATGTTAGAAATATTAGGGTGGGAATTTTAGGTTTTCAGTGTTTCACAATATTATGGAATTCTGACAGCTGTCTGATTCCAGATAGCTTTAATTTTGCTCACTGAAAGTGCAAAGATTGTCTTTTCAATCCCCCTGAATAGTAAATCCACTGAACTACAACCCTAACAAAAATTATTGTTAGCTACATTTCCTTAGTTTTTCATTTTCTCTAGGTTAGAATGTCTGTCTAAGATATCTTGTAGAACAACTAAAGTAGTTTCCTTCTTGTCACAGTGTTTTATCATTTCTATCTAGAGAAGAGCCAATAAAATCAAGCTTTGGTCACAAAAACATGTTAAGAAACCACTGGCTACCTGTATTTCTATACACTCCAGATTTCTAATCATCTGCTGGTACAGAATTCAGTCTGAAACTATTTCATGGACTGCTTGCTTTAAATTTCTTATTTATATTATCCTATATAGATAACTTTTATGGTTTTATTACTTCACAGAAGTTTTTGACTGATGCATTCACTATTTCTTAAAAACATCATTACTCTTGTTATCTCTCCCTTCTACATCTGCTAATACACTCATCCAGATTTTTGAGAACTTGTCTAAGAATTTGCACCAGGTGAAAACTACTTTGTATCTATCTATCTCCTGCATTTTATATAAGCAAATTAATACAGGAAACATTTCCATCTCTCATGTTTTAATTGAAAGTGAGTTATTTTGCCTGTAGATTGAAGGATGTACTCATACATAGAACTCAAGTCAAAAGTACAGAAAAGTTCTTAGTTTCCTTTTTCTGAGGAAAATACTAAAAATCAGCTGAAGTAGGAAAGTAAACTATTAGTCACTTAATGAGTAACAGCAGGATGCATTTAGCTGCACTTTTTTTTGTTTGCACACACTCTCACACACACATACTTTTATTTGTTTGATCATTATTATATACCTGTTTGAAGTCAGGATCTTCATGGTTGAATGTTTTCATGCTGCATCTCTCCAGTGAAGGATAATCTGGCTCTGAACAGGATGCTTTTAAGACCTGTGTTTACAACCACCCAGATTGGTAATTTTGTCTTCATATTTTTCTCTTTGATCCACCAAATGTAGTATTAATACTAAAGAAAACTCTCCTTTTTTTATAAAATTCATTAATGATTACATTCAAATTATCCAAGATTAATAAATTGATGAATATATTCTTCTTTTACCACTTGCAATGCAAAATGAATTGTGTTGAAAGAAAATACCAAAGACAGTCCTTCAAACTCTTTAATGCCCAGATTCTATTTTGCAATGCAGCTAAAACTGAACCAGGTCGTAACAGAACACCAAAACTTTATCACAGATAACAAGCCTTGTCACTGGACATA
>NW_010540092.1:0-2545 GCF_000687285.1 Phaethon lepturus | reverse complement strand
GCTGAGATTAAGAAAATTATTTGTATTCTGCTGGAAAAAGAAAAGTCCCTGATCTTTCCAAGTTTTTACATATTTGGGAGACACTAAACATGTCTTACCTCACTTTCAGATAAGAACTGCTTTTAACCATGTCAAGAAACATTATCTGGTACTTTAAAACAGGTGATTGGGAAGTAAAATCCATTAGGGCTTAACACTCAGTTCTTTCCTTAATTTGGTGGAACAGCTTTCAAACAATTAATTAATGAAAAAGTAACCCCTGAACCAGAAAAATTCTTTTAAAATAGTTGTTCGTTCAAGGACAGAAAGGAAAATCCCAGTAGGATAATAGGCTATAAATATAATTAATGAATCTTGCAACATACATTTCCCAGATAATGTCAGGAAATAGATTTTACGGAAAGTCATCTGTGAATTAAAAACAAATGAAAAACATCAAAGACTTGATTTGAGGAAGTTTTAGGCAATTTACATCATGCATGGCCAACGTCATTCTTTATCTCAACATAACTTGTGTAAACAGAGCTTCTTAGACCTTTGCCCTGTTTTAGAGGGTAAATTCCAATATAATGTTCTTCCTCAGACAGATTTTAGAGAACGTTATAACTCTCCAATAAGGAAAACTACCCTTGCCTGCTCTTCACAAAACAAATCTTCACAAGACTGGACAAAATGAGAATGGTTGGACAACGGATGGTAAATGTTTAAAACAGGATACCATGTTCAACTGTATTTTCTTCTCATCACACTCCTTATCTTGTAATTCGGGTTGATTAGGAGAAAATAATTCCCCTCAAACTCATCTCTTTCCAAGATAGCATTCCTTCTTCTTCCTCTCCTTCTATTTCCTGCATGTTTTCTGGTTAAGAAGCCCCCTCTCCTTCCACAGAGGCTGGAGCCCACCATCTCCAACTGGCTTCTAGTGACAGTAGTCAATTACCTAACCCCATGATTTTTGCAATAACCCACTTCAAATCTTTTCCCAGACAGAATAGAGGAAAGTAGCCAGAAGTTGTGAAATGTGGAAGGTGGTAAGTAACGGAAAAGGAATTTGAAAAGGTCTGTGGGGGAAATGATCCTATCATAAGAAAGAGCACCCACAAGTTACGAAGGGTATAAACTTCTGCTTACCTTCAGAGAGAGTTGCTTCTTACCCTTGTATAATAGGACAAATTCATTAAGCTTTGACTTCTGCGTGAGGATCACCAAATTTTTAGAATCTGTTTTACACAGAGGAGAATGTTGTAATAAAACGTGTATCACTTTGTAAAGTGAAGCATAGCTGAAAGTATTTTGTAAAGAGACAACATTCAGGTTCACTTTACATTGGTAGGCACAGGAATAGAAACAAATATAATCACTTGATACCGTTCTCTTCTGTAAAGTATTTAAAGTCTATGGCTTTATGATGCTTTAAATGTGCCATATATATACTTTCTCTATATTTATATTTAATGTATAGAATATCAATTGTACATTAATATATATAATATGAACTACATCAGCATATATTTTAGTACTTAATGCATACATGTAGTATACATGTTTATGCAATATGCCTAACTATGTGTATGTTACTATGGAAAATGTAGGATGTTTTCCCTTTTATTTTCTGCATGCTTTCTAGGTCAAAATCTTTCCTGTGTCATAACTGTGGGTGCATTGGATTTGCTCCCTTTAGAGATAATACTGTATTCGCAGCTGCAGGAAATAACAGTATATTAATAATATAGTATATTCCTCAGTCTGATAAACTGACAATGTTCATTATCTTTCGGTATTTCAAGGCCTCAGCAAAAAGTAAATAAATTAAGGTACCCTTTGTCAGTTGATACAGCATACAAAAGTATTACCTCGCAAAGCTCTTAACATTAATAACTATCCAGTGATGCTATAATTACCTGACTGCCTTGCAGATTTACTTCGAATAATACCACTTGTGCTTTTAAAAGTATCTCAGGTGTACTGTTTAAGACAAAAAATACGAAAGTAGCAGTTGCTCTATATGTCCATCACTGTAGCAACTGAATACAAATTTTACAGAAGTTAGGTAATTATGCATTAATCATTACAGTTAAGGAGATTTTTTTTTTCATATTACCAAAGGTATTTTTTAGCCTTTGAAGGATATTCAGAACCAGCAGAACATACTCATCCCACCTGACTGGTTTTATCTGCTTTAATCCTGGCCCTGATTTTAGTTGCCCTAACTTACTGTAACTGCAATATTTTTGTGGAAGTCTTCTGAAGGAGTTTTGTCTGAGCGAACTACATGAAAATAGCATAAAAATCCTTACTAAAAATTGAGACACACTCCAGCCTACTGCATTTTACTCCGTTTACATATGTATTCAGATAAATGTAGTAGAGTGTAGAAGGTCTAAAATTTGCCATTTTTATTACTTTTTCTGACATTGGTTTTAGATTGCCTTAGCCGCAATTGTCCAACTTCAGCTGTAGCACGTAAGAGGCACATCAGCAGGCAAGAGAGTTTTCATACCCAAGCCAAGAGTGTTCCTAATATCCAGTCTAAGCCTCCCCTGGT
>NW_010540091.1:18458-31278 GCF_000687285.1 Phaethon lepturus | reverse complement strand
GTCCCGTCGATGACACGATCCCGCAGCTGGTAATACGCCGTGTTTCCCGCCACGCGGCAGAACAACTTGCACCGATCCTTCATCAGGACTGGGGATGGGAGGGAGGAAAACCAGAAGCACGTTATCCGAACGCCATCACCCTGACGCGGCGACCCAGCAGGCAGGATCCCTGTCCCCCCCCCGCCACTTACTGCCGCTGTATTTGGGGACCCAGCGCACGTTGGTGGGCAGCCCGTTGATGTTAAAGTGCTTCCCGTCAAAGTCGGCGCACTGCTCGTCCCGGAAATCCTTCTTCAGCTTCGAGCATGGTTCGGTGTTGCAGGATTTAAACTTCATGCGACGACCCACGCAGTATTTCCCACCGTTTTTTGGCCTGCAGAAACAAGAAAGAAGATGGCCAGGATCGGGCTGGAAATGAGATGCAGTTGCAGTTCTGCGACCTGTTCAGCACAGTCGGTATTTTGCAACGCCATTCTGTGGGCCCTGTCTTCGTGCATGTCTTTAATTAATATCCCAGGCTGACAGCAGAAGTTATGCAGGCGTCTAATAAAAAAGACCATATATGTGATGCTAAAAAGGGATGAAAAAGGGATTATTTGCTTTCTGATGAATGCAGCAGTAGAGGGAGAAGCCAGAGAGGAAAAGCATCTTCCTCCCTAATTGGGGATTTAGTTCCACACTGAGGGATCCCATACAAGAACATCCCTCCACAACCCCATCAGTCCTATGGATTCGGCTGAGCGTTTGCATCTGATCTACTGGGCTGCAAATAACTAAACATCACGGCAGAAAGAAGAAAGGGCTTCCCTGCGGAGGCTGAAAGGTCAGGCAGCACTTAGTCCCTCAGGATTTCTAGCCCAAAACAGTAGTGCTAAGCACTTTAAAACAGCTTCATGTCCATGTGTTCCAGAAAGCACCAAAGACTGCAAATAAATACTTTACCCCTACTTTATAGTAAGATGACTCTGGTATAAACTGGGGAGAGCGATATCATCCGAGTGACATAAAAGCCAGTGGATAAGCCTAGGAGAAATTGTCATTCTGAATTTCCCGACTCCCAGATTCAGGGCTGTAGTCATACAACTATTTTTGTCCTCACATGTAAATGGAACCTTTGCCAGATAACAGCTCACTTCAGGGACCGAAAAAGCCTCTCCCACTCCAGCTGCTGTCAGCAGTGGTGCAAGAGCAAGCTGCACGCAGACGGCTTCGGAGGAGCCCAGCAGAAGGCATTTTTCTGATGGGGACTCATTTTCAGCTACGGTAATGCTGCGAGGAAAGTACCCCTGGGATACAAGCCATCCCCTTTACTGTCAGTGCAAAGGACATTTCTTCTAGGCCCTTGGGTAAGATTTCATACACCCACCTATGTGCCGCCTTCTATGTATATAATGAATTGTAATAAGAAAATAAAAAAGGATGCACCATGCTTTACATGTCAAAAAAAAACCCCACCACTCTCTCCACTGCTCTCTCCTGAAACTTCAGATGAAATTGGGACAGCATGGTTGAGGCTTCTACAGGCTACCACCATTAATACACATACAAAACCCTGCAGTACCACCCAAGGAGCTTTGCTTTTCCCTGATGTTACAGAAGGAAAGATACTGCAATCTAGATGAAATGTTGCAGGGTCAACTTGGGCAAAGTTGTAATTATCCAAAAAGGAAAAGTTATACCACATAAGACCTGCACTGAGGGTAGATGAAGTTAACACGCGTCTCAGCCATCAGACGCGGGAATGCCTCCACCAGCTGAGGTTAGCCCTGGCTCCTGCCTCTAACAGACCGTTTCAGAGGGGTCAGGGGAGGGCAAGAGCATCCTCAGTGGCCAGAGCCACCGTGTCCTGACCACGTCATGCCGGGGCGCATGTACAGAGGCAGAGAGTGAGTGGCCCTCGAAGCTCAAGCTGATGTCTGTGCCCAGCTCCAGCCCCTGCTGCAACACAACCGCTAAACCTGCATCTTCTACCCAGGCTACTTCTGAGCAGAACAAGCGCCTGCACCAGCAAGAAGCACAGATCTGAAAAGCGACTCGCCAGGCGCTGAAGTCCTGGCACCTCCTGCCTTTCAGGGCTTTTCTTCAGGATCGGCTCTGCCTCGCCCCAGGACCAGATGCCCATCGGTGCCCCAGGGATGCTGGCGGAGCGCATCTTCCCATCCACTCTCCTTGGGGGTGAAGCCAGTTTGCGCGCTCGGAGACCCTCCAAAACACGAACCAACGAGTGACAAACAGGAACCACTCCTGCATGGAGGTGCCCACCATAAGATCTGCCCATTGCATGCAGCTGGTGTCTCCCAACATAACAGAGACAGAACCCCCCTGCGCATGCACAAGGGTCTCTACACACAGCGAGTCAACAAGTTCCTACAGCTGAACACAATTTTTTAGCATCTCTTGACCTACAAGCACAGTCAACCAGCTATGAAGCCCGGCAACAACAATAAATTGTTATTTTTTTCTCCCACAAATAACAACTCTTCACTTTTACATTTGAAAATGTCACTATTTGTGACGCAAGTAGTAGAGTTCCTGCGAGATAAATGGGGAGACATTGCCTCCTCCAGCAGCCACAGGTGGGACACAAAGCACCACCAGCTACGCACACGGGATTTTTCCTGCCAGCTGAGACACGCGCTGCCGTGGTGCAGGTCCCGCGGTCCCAGCTAAACGCCGAGGGGCACGATTCTGTCTTCACCTGCTCCGAGGGCGACTCTCACGTGCCCTCTGGAAACTAAATGTGTGTCACTTGCAAAGGCTTCTGGTGCTTGCAACTAAGCAAGTAACAGTGACAAAAAGCCCAAGCAACTGCACAGCACCCAGTGCAGATTTCAGTTACAGACCGACTTCACACCAGTTCCTAGGGGAGCAAACCGAAACCACCTGGTTTCTACCGATTTAACCTATTCTCCACCTTGGTATGACAAACAACTTGAATTAATTTAACTGATTAGACTTGGGACCTCTCCAGAGCTAACCCAGCACAGCAGCCCCGGCAGACGCGTGCCGGACTCCTCCCGCCTCGCAGGTCATTGCTGGGGGTTTCCCACCGCCGCAGACCATTCCCATGCAGGCACATCATCTACCTCCAGCTACAAAGGGACATCTCGACCATCTGACAGCACCTCACACGGGGAAACTTCTTAGCTGTGGCAGCAGCATGCTCCAGACCTCGGTGAGTCCGAGTCACTCACGGAGGAGTTACCGGGATTCATCGTTTGCACTTCAAAAGCATTTATACTGCAGCAGGACTGTCGCAGTTTGACAAAAGCTCTAAATTATGCAAACCTCTAGCAGGGCATTTCTTTAAAAAAAATTGCAATTGCAACATTTTTATCACAGTCCTTCCAATAGAAATCAATTTAATTAAAATGAGACTTTTAAATATTAAGTTAGTTAACAGCATGATGCAGGAACCTTTTCTTTTTTTAAGGGTACGTCGAACAAAATCCAAAGATCCGAAGCCACTGTAGTTTCTTTTTTTCTAGGAATGACCCGTGAGATTGAGAGAACATTGAACACATTGACACACTGCAAACTGAAGGATGCTAAAACGTGCCATCGTGTTGCAAACTGTCAGGTTTGTAACTGTGGCAGTAAATCTCCCCGCTGCCAGCGTTTGGGGCTGAAGCACACTCACACTTATGACATTTCAAAACAGCCCCAAACCACCCTGACAGTTTTAGGGTGTTTTTAAACCAGCATTGCTTTTCACAGAGTCTGAGTAAACAGAGAGAACTGACCCTGAAAAACAAGTCAGCCTCATATAACATCGATTTTCAGTGTCACAAAGAAATATGGGATACTTCACGCTACATAATATTTTTGTGGCTAATCATCAACGATGCACCGCAGAGACGGAAGGGAAGGCAGTGCACGCATAGAAAGCTCCTTGTTCTCTCGATTCCGCTTCTCTCCGAATCATCTATTTGATCAACTAACAGCCGGCGTGGACCCGCGTTCAATCTAGCATCACTCCCCTTCCAAGCTCCTGCGCACATCCTGGCTCCGCTGCGTTCCTCCCAGCGGGTCCTAAATATGCAACGCTTAACGCATCACCTGCAGGTACCAACCTTCAATCTTCCAATCTTCGCGCGCGGAGCTCTAGGCAGCTGCCCGTGCCCCGGGAGCGGGAGGTACAGGCAGCTCGCCGAGAAGCGCCGTTTTGGGGAGCTCTGCACGCGCTCAGCCCCGCGGGCAGCCCCTCTGCCTGGGGCATTCAGGCTGCCACGACAAAAGGTCCCTGGAGAATTAACTATGGGGCGTACGCGTTCGTCTGCACGACCGCCTCTGTGCCTGCGCTCATGCAGCGGCTGCAGAAAAGTCGCTGAAGCCCTAGTGTGCACAGGTCAGCTGGAGATCTTCGCAGCATCCCGGGAAGCCCTGGGACCGGGAATCGGGACGTGTGCTGCCAGTGACCAGCAGAGTTATCTGCAGATGCATTTACACGTCAAGCTCAGACAGCATTCAGCACAGGTAGGTACTTTTATGATGGACTAAAATGCAGACATGGTCCGACTCCATCCAGAGGTAACGCTCCCCCATCCAGAAAGCCTGAAAACAGGGCTCCTGGTATCGACATCTTATGAAATATGCCTTTCCCCCATAATTCTGCAGCTATGCCTTGCTTTGAAAACCGGGGCTTGCACCACAGACCCTCTACGTGACGTGCTACAGCCATGGGTTTTGTCTGTACCAGCCAGCCCCAAATTCCCAAGTGGGCAATCTTGGTGGGAAGGGTCTGGTCTGGTTAGCTAACGCATTCCTTCAGCACATGTCAAAACACAGTCTGCTGCCGTTTCAGAGGCTTACAGCTCTTCCTACAGCCCTGCACGATACGCAGGTGTCGGAGCACAGAGGCTGGAGCTGCAGCCTTATTAGCACAGTATTTTATTGGCATGCACGATCCCACCCCAGAGCCTCGTGCACAGAAAAAGCTTTAAAAAGCTAAACCGTCTTTGAATATAAAAGACTTACTGAAAACTATTTCAGCCCTTACTCAGGGTACTTGGGTTGGTTTTGCTGTCTCCTACAACGGAGGGGAAACAGAGCCTGGACCCATTCTGTATATTTTTGAAGTACTGTGAGGAGGGGGAGAGGCAGGAGAGTACCCAGCGGCGTCTCATCCACCTGCACTGTCTCAGCAGCCCCACAATAACGGGGATGCAGACAGTGGGAGCCCACGCTACGATGTCAAATTATGGGGACAAAACAAGAGAGCTGGCTCTGCGGACAGTGCTAGGACAAACAACACCCCGCAGGGACTTCGCGAGGGGCTGGAGAAGAGGCCAGTGCCAGCTACGCAGCTCTCGAAATGGGGCCTGGAAAATAACCGCTATTAATGATAAGTGCAGGGGATTTCACAGGCAGCTAGGCACCGAGCGTATTTAGGTGCTTTTGCAAATCCCAGCCAAAGCAATACGCCTCACGTAATGCCCAAGATACAAAACACAAGCTATGAAAGACGATGGAATTTAAAATTCCTTGGCTAGCCTTTAGGATAAAGGAGATTTTCTATCACAAAAAGCTATCGGTCCAAACAGATGCCTCTCCAGAAAATGAGAATACTTCTCACTGACAGCATCCAAAGGTTTGGCAGCATAGCTATTTTTGTGTGTGAAGCGATATTTTATTTTTGTGTCTCCATGGCTACCGGAAGACCATATGGCGTGTGCTGACTCAGCACAGCGAGACGAGAACTCCTTTGCGCTTGTGTGTTTCTCAGCATCATTTCAATTAACGTGCTGGTGCCCGACTCCCTTAGCCTCAACCCTTCTCGTTCGACTCTTGCCCCGCCGCGCTGAGCCAGCCTCTCCCGTCGCTTCACCACCGGTGCTGCAGGCACCAGCTCTCCCTTCGCCCATTAGCAGCGATGAGACGGTCACTGGCGCATCGCTGATGGCAATTTCCTCGGCAATAAGCCGTCCGACGCCAATGACGAGGAAGCGGAACGAGCCTGCTCTATCTTTTGAAGACCCCTTGGGGCAACGAGCTCTGCAGACCCCTCTCCTCTCTGTGTCTCAGTCACAAACGAGAGCCTGGAAAGCATCCTGCCCACCCCTGCTTGCTTTCGTGGGCTGAAAGGAGACAGCTAAACAGAAACCAGCACAGTTCACGGTTTGTGTAAACAGGCTGTTTTCACACCAGTTGCTCAACCTATTGCTAATATTTCGCCAGCCACACATGTCTCCTTGAAGCGCACAGCAAAATTCCCTGCCATTTCAAAGGGTGCAGGATTTTGCATTCCAGGCTGACGGCAAACATTTCTGAGTGCCACTTTTTTAATGGGGCACAGATTTCTGCTGAGGTTTGGCTAGTCTGTGCCAGCTGACATGTAGCTGTATAAAGGATCAGCCACAAAAGCAGGCAAAAGCTGCAAAACCAGCCAAAGCAGGAGTAAAATGGTAGAAAACTGTATAAAGGATATGGCCTTTAGGAACAGCTGCAAAAGCAGCCAAAGGAGGGGTAAAATAGTGAAAAATAGATAGAAGCGTGGCTCCTTCCCCTCTCCCTCCTTTCTGATCCACAACTTTGGAAGAGGAAAAACACCTTTGGAACTGGGACCCCCGCTGTGCCCCCCGAGGGAAACAGGAAGCAATAGGCCCATGGGGGTATTATTTCCTTCCCTCTCCGTTAAACGGATCCAAATGCACTTTACCCACAAACGAAACCTGCAACCGGCTCCTCCGGGGTTCCCGTGCTGCCTCATGCGTGCCAGGCGAAGCCACCCGTCCCCGGGGCAAAGCCACCGGTCCCCGGGCACACGCGGGCTGGGGATGGCCGAAGGGGTGTTCAGCCCATTCGGGTAACCCAGCTGCTTCTCCCCATTCCGCCCACCGGCGCTTCCCTCCGTGCACTTACTCGGGCCTGTTGCACTCTCGTATCGCCGTCTTTATGCCACCGCCGCAGGTTCTCGAGCAGGTCCCGAAGGGGCTCCACGTCCCCCACGCTCCGTCTACCACCGGCGCCTCTCGCTCCTTGGGCACGCACATCCCAAACCGGCAGTGCTGCGCGCGAAGGAGAGAGACGGGAAAGGTGGGTTTGCGTTGCTTTTGCATCACGAGGCGACCAACAGCGACCAGCCTGGACGCCAAGACTCATGCTTACTTTTTTCTCAACCACTCACAAAATGCAGCAAAGATTTTTCCCATCAAATAAAATTTAACTACTTTACTTTTTGTCTGTCACCCCCCATATTTTTTTATTTCTGCACCCTTAAATGACAGGGCAAAGGCAAGCTGCTGAGTCCCCAGGAGTGATTTGTGGGAAGAAGACTGAGGACAACAGCAACCACTGAACATTCCCTGTTTACTGGTGCCAAACAGCACGGAACAGCGTGGCAATGCTCACGGTGCTGGCTGTTCAAAAAGCTGCTTATCTGATTTCCTGGAGAGCAGCAGGAACCGCATCATGTCAGGGGAGGAGACGGGCAATGGGGAAAACACCAGCGAAAACTCGAACGTCCCCATAGAAGCCCCAGAACAGAGGAGGGAAAGGAAACTTCCAAATCCAAAGGGCAAATAAAATAGAAAAATGAATTCCTCAATCCAAAGTATTTTTTTTCACTCAGCCATAACATGGGACTTGCCAAGGCCTGGCCTACACTTCTGTTTTCCAGCTATAACTCTTGTTTTCTTTTGTTTGGAAAACTGGTTCAAATTAGCTTGGCAAGCCCCTATCCTCCATTTTTATGGTACACATTGTGTCCCTTCGGGTCATGTGTGCTAGTTCAACTACCCAGACTTCTGGAGAGGCGAGATCTAGGGGAGAGTCACTTTCTGGCCCCTCCAGAGTGGATGGAAAAGCGTCCCCAAGACCCGTGAGAGCGGGGCTTCCCTCTCCCTGAACGGCGCTTGCTAAGGCAGATTCAGACCCAGAGACAGGCTCACCTGCTGGCAGATGCCTAAAACTTTGCAATTACAGGAAGCCCAAACATTGCTGATTGCTCACAGATTAGAAGAGGCTACAGACTTACGGAAGAAAACACGTAGTGCATCATTAAAATATTCCCTTGCCGTATTTCTCTGCACCAGATGCTGTTCAGGCAGGGAAACACCTGACAATCTTCAGGGCAACAGGGTTCAATTTACTGGTGTGCCATGCTTTTCCAGCCCTTTCACTAATAGCAGAACAAGGTTGTACCAAGACACACCATGAGCTCATCCCCCTTCTTAGACATCCTTAGGAACCACTTTAGAGAAAGCTATCTAGGAAAACAGAGCAAAATCAAGCTATCATGGAGGTCGAGCATCCAGCTCATAGGACACTGGCTCCACAGCACGTTTAACGCCTTTTGCCCACGATGGCCGGCTTGGCGCATTGCTTTGCCGATGAAGAAAGCTGATCTCGGGTACACTGGCCTACGGGCATGGTTTGCAGGACGGCTGAACAACTCGTAGCTTGAGCCCTAATGTGGTGTTTGCTCAGAGATGAGCACGGTCTCTAGGCTGCTTTCGTCTGAAGATTTGATTCTCCACATAGAAATCGGCTGAAAAAAAAAAATCTGTTACAGTAAAGGACAGGAATAAAATAAGCTGAAATGCCTGTTTCTTTGCTGCAGGACAAATCCTTACAATACACAACCCCTCCTGGCATTTAGAGGGTTGAAAAACTGCAGGATGGGGGCCCCTAATGCCAGTCCTGCGCAGGGACAAAGAGGTCTGACAGCTATCGTCAACGTACAAAAATACATGACACCAATCCAACAGTGCTGTCCCGGTGGAGAACTTCTCGCAGCAATGTTGATGCTTATAGCTAAATATATAACCACAGTCATGCTTGGCACCACTGACCCAGAGAAGACGACCAAATAGCTAACCAGTGAATGTACACAGCTAACAGACCGTGACATGACCTATATGTCTCCCATCCGATGGTTGAGAATTAACCAGGAAATCACCTACATCCCTGGATTTTATTAAAAATTGGGGGTTTGGAGTCGATGGTAAATCAACTCCAAAAAAAGAGCAGCTGTTTTAAATAAACAGCAAGATTATCTTATGAAAACGCAATGGTGTTTCTTGGAACCACACTGTGAATAGTCTGGCTGTGCAACCTTCATGCCTTTTGTATTTTAAAAATAATTTCTATGTTGAGTTACAACAGAAAAACTAAAAAGCCTGCCAGGGTTCTGATTTGTAAGCTCATAGGAAAGAGAGAATGAAGAGAAGAAAAGAGTTTTTGTCTGGAGCAAATTCAAAATAACTTCCACACGCAGTTGAGCAAGGAGAGCAATGGCAGGGATGGGAGACACTACAACAGACTTTCCTTTCCTTTGTCTTGCCACTGGAGTCCCAGATAATTCACCAAATCCAGCTCCCATCCTTGGGCTGGCTTTGGCTGAATGGATTAGCAGGGGGCAGACAAAGTGCTGTGAGGCTTCATGCATGCATAACATATACGCTACCTGCTGCCATACGGCGGGAGACAGAAATGATTACTATTCGTCTACTCTTCTTTTATCATTCTTTAAACAACCCTGAAAACCACAAGAGATAGAGGCCCAAGTTTATGACCCTCTTTACTTTCTTTCAGTGATTTATTTCCACCCGACAACGCACTGGTGCTGTGAAACGCTGTAAACCATCACGACTGGTGCTCGCCCAGGAAAGGCCAAACTCTGGGCTGGGCTTATTACTTGATTTAGCGATACCAACTTTGCTGTCCTCACATGCAAAATATGCATAAACTAATACTCCCATGTTGTTTTATTGTCCTTGATTTAAGAATAAACTTGGAGCCCGGTTAAATCTACATTCCTAGTTTTAGCTAGATTTTTCTTAGCTATTCAGGCTCCCTCATTTCCAAAGATATCTCCATAAAAAATGGCATGGTGTTTTCTCCATCTGCCAACCCATATATCACGGGCTTTAAACATGCAGACTTGAGTCAAGGCATTAGTCAGCAAGCAGCAGTTTGATGGGGCTCCTGGCCACAGCAGAGTATCAAAATAGCGATTTATTCCACTGAAAAGCACTCCAGACTCGCACCTCAACACTTCACAAGCCCAAGTAAACATTGAGGAAGAGAGAGTTTACAATGATCCAAACTTTAAGCTTGAATCAGACCAACACACAGATACAAGAATTACTCCATAAAGCCTTTTTGTGAGAATACATTCAAATGCCTGAACACAAGTGGACTGCATTAGCTTTTCTTAAGAGCCCATCTGCTTTCAGCTGAGAAGTTCAGGTCACACTTGTCTAATTTGTCTAAACTTGTCAAATTGTGTAAATTTGCTGACTGAAATGTTTTTGCTTCCACGGTCTTTATTAGGAGCCATGCAGCTGGACACTGCCTCTCGGCTGACACGGGGTAACTCTAAGGAGATGCTAATCTGCTCAACTGGAGTTGTTTGCACATCACTCTGGTCATATCCAAGGGTAATGGCAGGTTTTTCAGAACAAAATTGCAGCCCAGATTTTTGGAATCTCAAGAAAATGGTTATTTCTGAGCTTCCAGTGATGAGCAGACCCCAAGCTCACAAATAGAGAAGTTGAAGACAGAAGGGCTCAAGTCACAGGGACTCCACAGATGCCCAGGCTTTATCCCAAGTCTCAAAAAGGGCGGATTTTACACAAAATCATTAAATATTGGTGCAGCGCTGGCTCCAAGGAGTAGCACAGGAATAGGATTTCCAACCACATCTCTAATGCACATTCTCAACAATAGAAACAAACGTGTTGACTGCGCTTTTCCCTAAGAAAGGAAGGCAAATTGATACATTATGCCCATTGTCTTGAAGGAAATCGGTCAAGTGTTGTTGAACAATTAACTTTTCAGACACATGCAACGAGATTAATTACCAAGGAGATCCACAGCCTGTATGGAAAATTATATCTAAAAAAGGATCCAGATACTTTTATGAAAATACATTTGAAAGACTGGGAATTAAAATGTTGACTCTTTCTAAAGAAAACTTTAACTGTTGATCATTAATAGCCACAAAAGCAAATTTTCAAGCTATACGTTGAGGAGTAACATCACACTTTTTTTAATAGACCCAGATAGAGAATATTTTTGTTCAGACACAAAATGATGAAAACTAGTTAGCATTTTTCTTCAAAAGCTTCAGTATCTCAATAAAAGAAAAAAAAAAAAACCACTCTCAATTATTTTCTCCAGATCGGGACAACTAAAAACTAAATACTTATTCTAGAAACCACAATGCTAGCTGGAAAGTAACATTGCACGTGGAAATTGAAAGTTTCTATGAATTACTGCCAAAACTGTTCCATACAGAAAATGTCAACCAGTTCTGTATTTTACTCTGAAGTTGTCAACATGAGAAGCCAGTTGGCAAGTTTATGTTACACGAAATTACTAATTGCTCACATCACACAGGAAATTTCTAATAAAAGCCTAGGGAAGCTTTGCAAAAGTTTTGCTCAAGAGTTCACTCAAGGGCGTTAATTTAAAAAGATGAGCACTCCAGAAGGAATACCTGCTTTAAACAACGTTATGCACAAAAAATCGATTTTAATCGCATTATCTGGGGTAGAGCTGACCCACACATACGAGGCTTGAAACACACAGAGCTGCTTTGGGCTTCCACCCTTGCAGTCAACAGTTGTGCCCCATACAGCTGGCCACTGGGATAGGGTGATTTTGACTGATATGCTTAGCCTGAGCCCCAGGAAACATAGCTATGAGGCATGAACCACCAGGTATTACAGACCTTCCCAGGCTCACATTCTGTCCCATCAGCCCAAGGCGTGTGTTGGGTACGGCATCCCTTGTGCGCACCATCGATGTTAATACACCAAAGTCGCCGACACTGCATCTGCTTAAGTTATTGAAAAGATAAAAATATAAACAAACATGTGCCACACACTGTACCAGATAGATGATCCTTTATGAGATTATCCCCCTAGGACTTACCATTAACTCACACGCTTGACAATAATTTGGCGGCTTGCGAGCCTCCCATTCATCCAACCCCAGGAGGCCTTATTTTGCTCTGGCAATACCAGGAAAACCAAGGTGTGGAATTTCACTTACCATGTACGGGCACACTTGAGATCCGGGTCCAAAAATTAATTCACATTGTTTGTTGACGTCATAAATCAGCCCAGGGAGCTGCTGAGGCAACGTGTAAGTTCTTGACGAAGGTTCATCGAGCAAACACTCCCCATAACCAGTGCTACAACACAAAGCAGAAAAATGGTGTTACACAGGAGGCGATGAGACTAGAACCCATTGGCGTTTCCCTGAGCCAGTCTGAGGGCAGCCGTGCACCACATTTGCCATATTTAACAAGCGCTACAGCAGCCTCAAGCACAGGAGGGTAGCAGGCTGCGTTACCCATTCACCCCCATCCCCATACCATGCTAATGACTGTCAGCTACCCTGGCAAAAGCATTTCTGAGCATGCACGACCTGCATTTAGTTGCTGAGCAAGCGCTGGTACATATTTAGAAAGAAAATCATTGATTAGCAGAAGAACCACCCAAGGGACCAAGCTCCTGGATTTGCCAGGACACCATCGTGGGTCTCATTCTGCTCCCCATCACAACATGGGGGAAGGCTTCACGGCAAAATGGGTGATCACTGTGCATCGAACTGACCCGTGGGCTCCTGGAACAATGTTCCCACCATGGACTAGTGCCAGGGCTTTATCTTGACCTGTGGAGCAGAAAGGCAGATTCAATCTGCCTCCTAAAACACAGCTCCATATCTGGGCCACGGGGCTTGGAAAACTCACTCTTCAGGTTTGAGGAGAACGCACATTCCTCAAAAGCAATATCCATGGGGGAAGACTTATTCTTCCCCATAGAGAGGCCGGTCCTTGCCAGCTTATCACGAGGCTGAACTGGCAGGG
>NW_010540091.1:4315-18440 GCF_000687285.1 Phaethon lepturus | reverse complement strand
TCCTGCCCTATGTAAAGGATGCGTGCACACACAAATCCCTCCCATTTCCTCCAAACGCTGCACACTAGGATTTCAGATTAACTGATGAACCCCATGGGATGCATGCATGTAAAAACAGCCTAACGCATGCACATGCAAGGCCTTACTCCAGAAATTCAGTGATGTATTTCCTACTGCATTTTGACCACATCCAGGGATTGGTGTAGAAGTTCAGTGTTGGCGCCATGACATGCTGTTGATTTTTACCTCCGTCTTCTTTGCACTTATGATTGTCATCATGTGGCATGTTAAATCTAAGAGAAACACAGCAGTGAAAAGTACAGTCAGCTAAGTGGCAAATGTCAAATGTCAAGTATTTACCATAGGAAGAGCAACAGTGTGAACTAAATGTAAGCAAACCCAAGAGTTTTTCCCAGACATGCTGCTGACAGATACTGCAGAATAAAAGCATTAGTATGCACATATTTATAAGTGTCAACAAGCATTGCTCAAATTGGGTTCCTAGCACTTGTCTGCAAAAGCTATGCAGCACGCTGGTAAGATCTCCACACCATGACTTCACATATTTAGCCAGACAAGTCCTTGAGGGAGCCTGCAGTAAGATGCAATTTCAGCTGCAGTTTCCTTCCCAGCTGATGGTTGCGATCCTGCAGGCAGGCTGGAGCCTGGCCTCACCTTCATAAAAATGGCAATTTCTCTGGAATTGAGCCAAAGAGCCAGGTTTCTGAAGGAGTTGAATGACCCGAGTCCACCAACCACCGCTGCCTGAAGTCCTTCATGTACATAGGCAGCACCCTGTCTTGGCCGCGATATGTTTTCTAATGCAGTTGAATACCTTGGGCCATGCTGATACCTTAAGCTGTTGCCTAAACAGGGCTGCACTGGGAATAGACTTGGACCTTATACTTTATGAGGTCGGTTTACAAAACGCCGTCAAGCATCAATCTCAGCAGAAACCCACGCGAAGTTTGCAGCGCACGACGTATTGAAGGATGCGGCAAACGTGCTAAGGGAGACAGAACGGCTTAAGGTGTTTTGCCATTTGAAGTGGAGAAGAGGAAACGACCCGGTGCGATCCCACGTTCGAAGGCTGGGGAGTTTATATCCCGTTAGGATTACCTCCAGTGAACCACCTTTTCACTCGGCTCCCTGTGAAAGAGCAAAGAGGCATCTCCTGCTCGGGAGCGCCTCGAACCCCTCCAGCAGCTCTGGGGCAGCATTAGCGAAGGAATTAGCCACCAGTTAGGGGTGGGGAACGCCAAACCTTCAGGAACTTTCTGTCAGGAAATCTCATTTAAACAAATACTACTGTGCTCAAAAATAAGACCGCCTCAGACAGCTCTCCATGCAGAAAAAGGGAGTTTTAAAACAACGAGAGATCTGTTCCCCAGTACTCATCCATCCCACACCTACAGACCTCCACTGCAAACCAGCCGTGAGGTGGTTTGGGACTGAACCAGCTGCCTAAGTGTTGTAGCTGGAGGGTAAAGGACTATGTGATCTAAGATGATTTTTCTCATTACCGTACTCAAAAAAAGTCAACATCAGTTAAAAGAAATTTTGGAAGAGGTACATCCTGAATGACAGCATCTCTTCAGGGCATGTCCGGCAGCATGAGATTTTCCTTTGTGAAATGGTTCAGGAGGTGGGTCAGGCTTACTTGTACATCCCAATCACCTGCCAGATGACCGGGGTAAATTCCTCCCTTCACACACAGCTGCTGCGCTGCCTTCAGTAGCTCCACACATGGTGGTGGGATGAGCTGTGGCAGGCTGAGGACCTGTTCTCAGAGGAGACTCAGTCCTGAAGGCGGGGGGAGTCACGCCTGTACCCCTCACCCTGGTCCTCCTCAAGGCACCCAGCACCTCCCAGCCCTGGCCAAAAACTGGCTAGTCCCAGTTGCTTGTCCAGGACAACAAGGCTGTTGGGGCAGATTCTGCTACATACGCATGTAGATGTGAGAAGATGTAGTAATAAGGGACATTTTGTTAGCTCTCCTCCCTTGCTTAGCTACCTGTCAGGGTACCCTGTCACTCATCTGCCCCAAAACGTGGGTCTGCTGGTTTTGCTGCTCTCAGATAGGCTCCAGAGCACCCCACTCCCTCCTAGAGTCACACCACAGTTTAATCTTCCTTGGTGGTGCATCTTCTACCCAAGTACATTTATCTTCTCTCAAATAATTAGGCTTAGCAGGTACAAAGCCCTAGCCTGGCTGGTAAGTCCTAGCTAGCATAAATCTTGGGCTATTTAAATGTAAGTGTATTTACATAAAACATACACATGGCCAAGTTCATGTGCTATTGTGAAAGCAGTGCTCAGCCCGTTATCTTCACTAATTGAACAGCTCCTGTATGGGTCACAGACTGTGCCCAGCTCCGCCAGACCTAGGAGAGAACAAAGAGGTTTATGATAGAAAGACTTGTTGCCCAATGGTTCAGCACAGGCAACTAACATTGTCACTACAAAAAAAGTCATTAAAAGACAAAGAAAAGGTTTTCCTTACCCAGAGTATCACATTTGTCGTGCGCTCTACAAATATCCTGTCTGAAAGCAGAAGAGACCCAACACATTAATTTTCAATGCAGCAGTGAGTTAAGATACAAGCACAGTAATAACAACATCCAAAAGCAATTCTTGGTCCTCCACTGGACCTTGTCATGCTGGTTTGCCACATCATCCAGGCAGAGTCTGAACCAACTCCCTACCATAGTCAGAGTTTTTCATCACATGTTGAACCCATGGGCAGACCTTGGACAGTCCTGAACCTCTCAAAGTCATCTATTGCTATAGTGGACACATTACCCCAGTTCTGCTCACAGTTACATTTGCTCTCACAATTGCAAGTGTCATTACACCCACATCAAAAACCAAACATTTCTCATAGCTAGATACATTACATGCTCACAGCCTGGCTGTGTGAGCCACACACGACTGGCTACAGTTTTCATGAGAATATTCACCATACCTGGTAACAAGCACAGCTGTATCGTGTTGAAGGTGACTTCCTTCAGGGTGGTTCTGGGTTTGCTGCCATTGGCAGAAGTTTTTTAATGTTGTCTGGGCATTGTAAGATATTGCAGGACCATCCTAATAAGCAACGCACACAAAGCAGGTATTTTAATTATTCATCGCAATGCTCACTACAAATACCACTGTCAAACAGAAGAAGAAAATCACTTCCATTACCTGTTCATTATGTATCACGACCAATTTCACAATAACAATATTAATTAAATTTCCAATGCTTGGGTCTTTGTAGATAGAAGCCACCTGTTTCAAAAAGAAGTATTCAGAACTATTGCTAACATTCAAGGAAACAAAGAATTAAGACAACACACACATGTTTTCTGTTTTGCAACCATTTTTCTCTTGAGCTGCTCTTCTGCCCCACTCCATGCTCTGATGATACTTGGAGAGACCTCCTGCCAGAAGCACAATTTTAGAATGAAATAAACTTGCTGGCATTACAGAAACTCAACATTTCCTTTTGCTTTAACACATATTTCACCAAATTACAGGATCTGAGACACAATGACCACCGACCGAGACTGTCAAAAGCAACTTATTCTCTCAAGTCCCTCATTTTGACATGGATGGTTTTAAACCGCATTGTCACTGCACTTCTACCCTCGAATAGGAGGAAAACCCCTCCAGTGACACAGCTATGCTGGATACTCACTTCCAGTCACTATGCACCTACAGAGCTGCCTTTTTGGGGACTGCACTACTGCATCCTAGTGCCAGCAGCTACGAAAACGTTTGTCCTCAAGCTGGAAAGCCAACCCTAGCACTATGCTAAGGGGCAAGGTGACAACAGGCTCCTTCTCCTTGCAACAGCAAGGGAAGTCAGGCAACTGCATAATCTACTAGCATCAGTCCCTTGGAAGGCACAATCCCTGAAGCACCTTTTTAATTCAGATGCTATTTCACATGGGCCTAAATACAGAGTACAGCGTGTCGACTGAAGGGGCAGCGACACTTCTTGTGCTGACTGGGGTTCAGAAAGCTGGATGGGAGAGGTGTGGGAAGGGTTAGGAAACATGATGGGTCTGGGAATGAAGAAGACTCCAACCAATGTTCCCCAACCAAGTTTTACTAAACTTTACTCTAATCCCAGCATTATCTCCATGCCTGGCTGAGGCAAACTGATGGTATTGCATAAGAACGCAGCAGAAAGGGTGCTCTGTGACCTCGAGAAAATGATTGTGGGTAAATCTACTCCCCCTAGTTGAATACTCACTATTGACATTAATGTTAAGACATAGTGCTGTAGATTAGCTCCATGGTAGGCAACCATCCTGCTGTCAGCCACCACCATCACTTCCACAAACCGAGGGTAGGAGAGAAACCGCTTTGTTCGTCTGTGGCCCTTCTTTTCACCGATGTTCCCAGTCTTGTTGCTGTCCGCAGAAAATGAATTCACTTCCAGGCTGTGTTTTAACATCTCCATGTCAGATAATATGCTGCTTTCTGCCCACTGTCTTCTCCAGTGTTTCCGCTTGTTCTTTTTGTGACTGTGTTCGTGATCTATGATTAAAAAGCAGACAAAAATATAAAGTACATTCTGGATTGAATGGAGTTAACACACGTTATGTCATGCACACACGCACATTATGTCCAAATACCTATTTATTTCAACCAGGAGTTAGCAGGCTTGTTCCAAACAGCTAACCAAAACACAAGGACTATGTGGAAGACCACCATGCAACGGTGGTCTAAGCCTTTTCTTAATTTTTCAAGTAACCTTACTGAAGCCAACGGCACCGCAAGGCGGACGGTCACGTCAAGGCTTTCCTGCAGCAGAGCCGTCTCCTCGCCCGCGCAGGAGGGAGGAAGCCTGGGCTGCAGTTCAGTTTAACGCGGCGTGAGCCCGGTCATGGTAATTAGCCACCGCAGCGGCAGCGGGAGGATTCTGGGCACGTCCAAGGTGGCCAGGAAACCACAGGAAACAAAGGTCCAAATCCTGTATTTCTAACTCAGGCATGAAGGACGGCAGGATTTGGCCTTCATAGCGAAGCAATTATATATGATTTATTTCTGTCTCTAACAATAACATGGCTGGGCTTCAACTCCCCCCCTCCCTTTATTATTCTGTGCTACGGGAATGGTAAAGGTCATCTAATAGCACAGCTGCCACTGGCTAAAGAATAGAATTCAGGAAGTTTCACATATACTGCTTTTGATATTCAATTAGGCCAAACATAAAAGCAGCCTGAAAATATACTCCATGCTGATACAAAGACGACAACGTAAAGAGGCAGAACAGGCAAATAAAACATATGGAACGTGTACAATTAAGATTTACCATCTGATTAGTATGTAATTATAGCATTATTTAAATTTAAGAGCAAAATCAGTCTTATTTGATGCCACTTAATTTTTAATCAGTTCATCATAGGAAGTAGCTAATTGAATGTGATTCATCCATGAGAGACTGTTCGCTTCTGCATTTAATATAAAGCCAGATCTGAACTACTCATCTAAGACTTCAGGCTACAACCCTCACGCTCTTTGTAGCTTTAGTATAATTTCGTCATGGCGGTGAAAAATATCACGTTTCCTTATCTGACCCACTGAGTAAGTCAGAGGAAGCATAATATTAGGGAACAAAGGAATATTCAATGCTCAAACAAGATCGAAATGATAAGAAACTTCTCAGCTATTTTTCCTGTGTAGTTTCCTTCTAGGATATTTTGTAATAATATAAAAAAAAAAAATTCTTTAATATCAAGGCCGGCAAAGAGGGTCAGCCAGCTTCTACCTATCTGAATAATACTATCCTTTTGCCCTACGTGTAAATAGGCAATAGAGTATTTAAGAATTAAATCCTGTTTACTCTGCAGTACCCAAGTCCTACAAATTCCCCTTTCTTGATATAGTCCAGACCACCTTAATACAGCAGAAAGCCTGCAGTTATTTGAGTAAGAATTCAAGAAAGCCAATGGCATTTGTGGTTATAATTGGATTGCCCTAGTTCCTCTGCACTAATCAATGCCCTTATGTTGGCAAGGTTGTGCTCTCATGCTGGCACGGTTTTGTGGGCAACCGTGACATTATCCCGACTCGTTCAGTGCCAATCATCACGGGAAGCCAACTATGCATGTAAATAACTAAAAGGTGAGAAGAAGACTGGACTGAGGAGAAAGTGCTGACCTCAGCCCTTCACCCAGTTCCCCTCCTCTTTGCACCCTCAGCGAGTTACTTAGATTTCCCTTTTAAATAACTAACTACGAAAAGAAGCAGGCACTCAAGGAAAAATGCATTAAGGATGGGGAGGTGCTCAACAGGAGCGAGGCTGAAGGCAAGGCCGCGGTGCGAAGGCAGAGCTCTACACCATTTGCCGCGGCGGCTCTGCAGAGCCCCAGGTGGGACCACGGGGCATCTTCTCCAGCCTCACAGAGGGAGGTTAAATAGCAAAAGAAGAGGGAAATGCAACGGATTCTTTGAAGAGACACCTGTTATACAGGAGGTGTTTAAAGACATTAACTGACATTCACCAGGCTTGCACTGATATCCTTCAGCTAGTGCTGCCACTCACTCAAAAAAAAAAAAAAAACCAAAAAACCACCCTACCCAAAAACCAGAGAGATTTATAGAACCAGTGGTGGTTCTGAGAGCCCCCACCTGACCCACCACACCAGAGAACCAGAACCCAACACAGCCAGGTACACCCAGCACAGAGGAAAAACGACCTTTCCTTCTGTTGCAGAGACCTGGCACAGTGTCATAGAACCATCGGTACAATTAGGTTGGAAAAGGCCCTTAAGATCATTAAGTCCAATCATTAACCTAAGACTGCCAACTGTCAATACAGTATCAACGTACTTCCCTCATCCAGCACACAAACCAAGTCATCCACAACATCCCTTCAAAAACCAACATATTTTTTTCCAGATATGAAGTCGCTCCAACACTTACAGCACGCTACTTGGACAAGTCAAGTCATGTATAGCATGTTTGCCAGCCTAGGTACTGTAAAACCAAGCACAAGCGAGTGGGGATGCATTGGATGTAAAGCCACTCCTGGACTTTGACAGTAGCGAACTGCTATCTTCACCCATCTTTCTTGCATATAACTGCACTCAGAGATGGCGCACATTCACCTGTAAAAAATTAAACACTAATGGCAGCGCACTGCGCTCAACCCATCCATAAAACCCCCCGACACTAATGGGAGCTGCATACAGGCACTGCCAGTACTCCATGTGTCTGATGCTGTTGATATCTTGCTCGCTCCATTACGACGGCCACAACAGAAACGCCCTTAAGTGGTGCAGCCTACTGCCATTTACTCGAGCAGAAGTGAATCTCTCTCATATCACACAAGAAAATTGCAATTTTACAGTGATATCTTCCTACTGCCACACACAACACCAAAAAAGGGTGTGATATTTTTTCATCTGGTTTTGCTTTTTTTTCTCCTGTTGTGTTAATATATTAACAGAAATCAGGAAGGAAAATGGTTTGCTTGGCAAGGTCCCAATCTTTGCAAATGACCTGAAAAACATCTACCTACACATGGCAGTAATTGGGCGGGTTTAAGTAATAAAACATTTTCTTTAATTTGCAGAAAAAACAAAACTCCAATGAGTAGACAAACACTTTAAAACCATGCAAGCTACAGATCAATAAGTCAAGTTCTAGGTGAGTCTATGCACTGATTCAACAGTTAATATTCATTTAAGAGGTAGCTAAATGGTTGCTGGAATAATGTCCATTTTACTCTTTGCTTTACTAAGACAGTCTATGGTGTTTGCACTGCCTTTAGACAGACCTGGAAGTGTACGTGCATTTTCTTCTGCTTGGTTTCTTCTTTGTTATGTGGGACTCAAAAAGGAGACCCAACCCTGGGACAGGAATATTCCTTCCTGATGGCATCTTCCCACCCGTGCCATTTATTTTTGCTTGTGCAAGAAACCGCAGCCCAGAGCCCATTGAGCTGATTTATGGATGATTCTTGATGATTAATGGACTTTGGATCTAGCCCAAGAGAGAGGGCAGTGGAGACTCAGGCCCTATGCGAGTACTTTGCCTGCATGAAAGGGTGACGGGACAGAGCCAGGGACTGCTTTGGAAATAGTAGCTATTGTTATGCTAAAAGCAAAAATTAAAAGAAAGAGCGATCGCTTATCCCAAGAGTTCTAATCCTTTCCACTTCTATATTAACTTGTCCTTGGAATAGAAAGCAATTTGCACAATTAAATAAGACATGTGACAATGCAGGCAATTCCAATTCAGCTCCAAGTTCACGAGAGCTGCACATAGCAGGTGGAGGGGGGGAAAAAAAAAAAAGAAAAAAGAAGAGAGAGAGCAAAAGAGAGGAAAAAATAATCCGTTTCTCGCGCTAATAACATTAACAGCCTCTCCCTGCTAGAAAAGGAGCACAATCCTTTCAAACCAACTTACTATCATACGTTTTCTGGATGTGTGACCTACTACTTTTAACACAAAGTTTGCTCCTCAGCAGTTGGCCCATAAACACTCCTAGACCCGCTCTGATCTAGCTGCACAGATGATAAAGCTATTGTATGGAAGTTAATTAGTTATTGCACACCTCCGTAAAGCAGGTCCAAATTCAGCTGAGCTCCCTCCAGGCAGTCAGTCGGCGTGTGACCTGCATCCCTCAACTCGAGCAGGAGCGACGGCAGCAAACCCTGCCCAAACAGTTCGGTACAAGCTCCGGCTATGGTTGGCTAGCCCAAATTTTCTACTTGTGGCTGGGGGAAAAGCAGTAACAACACCAGCCACTGAAGTGACTGCCATCACTTGGAAAAGAGAGGCAAGAGGCAAAATGGATTTTCTTCATGCAGAGGTCAAACTGGCTGAAATCAAACCACATTTTTAGGCTTTTCTTGCCAGGAAATGGGATGGAATCTGGCTCCTCTTTAGGACCAAAACAGGTCCAAAGCTAGACCAAAGGATTTTTCTAGCCCTGGGTCTGTTTTAGTTCTATATTGATATGTTTTTATCTGTTTTATATGTTTTTGTTACGTCTTTATTGATACAGGTGAGATCAACAACATACATCAGAAAGGAAATAAAGGATCCAGGCCAGCCAGGATCCAAAGAGAAAGGTGTTCTGCACTAACGGTGAAAATGAAGTTTGCTTGATTTTTCTAATCTTCAAACCAGAAAGTGTTCATATGCAAATTAATCTGAACCCACCTAACTGACAGAGATCAACCGGAGCTTCAACTTTCATCGGCAAGAGCTAGACAAAACTGCATAGATCAAACTTTCATGGTTGGAACTGTTGAAGATGCAGTAAGATATCAGACCTTTCACAGGTGCCACTATTAGAGCAATATGAAGGAGGGAAACTTTAATTTCCCCCATGTTGTTCATACTTCCCTTTGAATTAGGACACAATCTGGGCTCAGAAGTGTTCCCTCCCAAACTGTTCCAGAGCCATGAGCAGTTTAGACCAGCATGAAGCATCACTGATACCAAAATCTGCAGCTCCACCTCCATTCACCCACTGCGACCTGCACACCAGAGCAAGCAGGGTGGTGGCTTTTGGCTATGGAGACTCCATCCTTGGAGGTGCCAAAGCTCAAGGTGATGCTGAACCCACCTACGTCTTTTGGGGTGATCCTGCCTTTCTTCCTGCTGCTTGAGAACCACGGACTTGCAGTTAGCACCAATCAGCCTCCCTTAGGAAGAAAATATTCCCTGGTTTTATACCATGCAAACACCAAAGACTGTACATACTCTAGATGTTTCCTTTCCCGATGATGTATGTGAGAATGCATTCCAGCTTTAAAGAATTTTTTTCTGCCTAAGGTAAAAAGTTGTATGTGAAAGCTATCAATTTTGCACAGTAGACAGAAACCAGATTAATGAACAAAAGAATAAACTGCCTCTTTAAGAAAGCATACAGAACATGCGAGCTGAGCATGTGGCTGGAAATGATTCGAGATCATCTTACAGACAAAATAACTAAATAACTGCATCTCACAAACACAAGGCACAAAAAACACCACTGAATCAATAGAAAATTGGTTTAACTTACAGCTGACAGAAAGTTACAGTGCTGAAAAATCACCAATACCAGTTCCATAATCCACTGGTTCAGGAAGAAAAATAAACCAGGCTTGTGGAATGATGAAAAAAAAATTGAAAAATACCCTTGAAAACCATTCTGACACTGCAAAGGGCCAGGCAGTTTGCTGACGTACATCCCAGTGCTTCACCTATGAGTAGAAACACATCGGAGCCAGGTTGTGGGTCAAACCAGTATGAATCCACCACAGGCACACTGACATACACTGGTGGCATTCCAGCACGTCGGGAAAACAACCAGGGCTGCTGCCTTCTACGCTGCCCTGGCTAATGGAACCTATTTGCCTGCAGAGCTCTCGAGGCTGCGCTTGCTGAATCTGACTTCTGCCTTGCAAAGCCACCCGAGCACCCAAACTCCTGCCCTCCTTTGCTTGCTCTTAATGCGATTTTCAATGCATGACAGTGGCGAGCGCACCAACACATTATCCGCACTCATATATACATTATACCTAGTCATACCTGCGAGGTACCACGCAACAAGAAG
This sequence comes from Phaethon lepturus, assembly GCF_000687285.1. Lineage (NCBI taxonomy): Eukaryota > Metazoa > Chordata > Aves > Phaethontiformes > Phaethontidae > Phaethon > Phaethon lepturus. The sequence continues at coordinate 7,894 of NW_010540091.1, read as the reverse complement.
AACACTGAGATCACCACATCTTTGCACTGACACTCAGCAAAAGATGAGAAATATCCCGTTAGAAAGAAAGAAACTTGGCCACAGGGATGCTGGTAACGACAATACAGGCGCGTGGGAGGAGAGGTCACAGGATAGTCAGCTTGTTTCTTTTCATTAGTATATGCCATGGGGTAGAGATAGAAAGTACCTAAGTGATACCTCCCTGCTTCTCCCACCAGCCCTTCTTCAGCGTATGTTCACACAGATGATGTAAAAGTAGATGCAAAATTGCAAGTACATCCATTTTGATTCCAGCAGAATAATTTAACTCTGTTCACTTACCATGTCTAAGTTGCAAAACAAAAACCAATTAATAATAACTTGTTTAGTCACAGTCTTGGTCTTCCACTGTGAGGGAATTGAGCTTTCTTGCTAGATAGTGTTAAAAATGTATCAAGCATCTAACAACAACAAAATGCACGCACCTTGCTTATAACCCTTATCGAGAACTTTTCACACAAACCCGCAATTATGGGATCTGTATCATTGGCTGCGATCAATGTTTTTTTAACTGAAGACAGTCTAAGACCTTATTTCACTTGCCAATACCACAAACATTACAGCCTGATCCCTTTCCCAATTCAGTATGGGAAAAGCTTGTGTTTGACATCCCAGGCCCATTTGATCAAGTACTGGTTGGCTGTTACTGTGCTATTACCTCAATAGGAAGCCAGAAATAGAATTAATTATATTAGCATATGGGACTTGTGACGTAACTCTCTCGTTCGCTGCTTTTGGGAGGGAAGGAAACTTGAAATAATTACGATCTGACTATAAATTATAATTCACTTCCTTAAGATGAGAAACTCTTCTGAGAGAAAGAATGAAGATGATGTTTTACCCTGAGGCCAAAAGCAAATCTGACAGCTTAAACAGACTTTTGAAAAGGCTCAAAGATTGCTCAACCTGGAAGCAAAGGCTTAGGAAAACCTCCCTGCAGATCTTGCAACCCCACAGTTACGTGAGACCCAGCAGTACAGAATTTGCCTGAAGACCTGCCTGGAAACCAGACACCTAGAATGTGAAATATTGCTGGATGAAGGACTTAAAAACCAAAATAAGGTCACAGTTGGAAGCAAGACAAACAGTCCAAAAGAAATAGCAAAAATATGAAAGAGCTCTAGACCAACAGCTTGACTGCAAAGAATCTGGGATTTCACCATGGACTACTCAAGGGTACAAACATCGAGTTCTGCCTCAAAACTGCTATAAAATAAAAATGTAACACACACAACTGGTCTGTAGAATGAGTACGAAACTTTCCACCTCTGGTCTGTTTGGCCCCATTACCATGTCTAACACCAGATACACACCTCAAACCACAGCTCAGGCAGGAGCAAGAGATCATCACCCACCTGCGCCAACAAGAGGCCATGTTACGTGGAAAGGGACAAAGGCTTTAGCCATGGTGCCAGACCCTCAATGCATCCCCAGGTCACCTCTCTGGCCACGATACTGATGGCAGAATAACAAACTCACACTCTGACAATCTCAACTTGGCCACCTCTTCCCAAGCATGTGGGAACACAGTGGCAGGACCATCTCCTGCTTATGCCATGGGTTCACCAATGACCTCCCATGCAGCTGGGTGGCACTGGGAGAGAGATGACAACCATCTGTAAGGGCTGAACGGGCTGGTGCTAATTATCACACAGGAGTAGGATTGCAATCATCAAGCTGGCAGCACCAGGCATTTGCTTGCTCAAGACATAGGGCAGCACTCCTCTGCTCTGGTGGCTCCTCAGTGTCACGTTCAGTGGGAAGGGTTGTTAAAGTTACTATGAAAGGCTAATCTATTACAAATTACTCATTAATGCAATTGAAAAAAAAATCAGTGACATATTACTGATTATGCCTATGTCACGCTAGCTCGTTGGCAAGACTTGGTTCACGCTGCCAGTTTGTCTAGTGCTTATTGCAGCCACTTTCTCAACACAACTTACAGACACACACTTCTCCACCTCGCCTAGATGAGTACATGGGCCTTGCCGCACATGTGCTGCCTCCCAAGCAGTCAAGCTGCTTTAACAACTTGCAACTAAATACCCAGGTGCAAATTTGAGACCCTTTTGCATCCATTTCTGGCAGGTACTGGGACACGCTAAGCCTCCAGGCTGTGCTCAGTGGCCATCTGTGCTGGTAACACGTGGTGGTTTTTGGAAAGCAACCTCGGCAGCCGAGTCACCGGGCTTTCCCACCTCCGCCGGCAGCGGGTGGGGGCACAGCCAGCTCTGCGCAGGTAAGATCTGCTCTGTCCTGCACTCATCTGAGCCCGCTTCCAAAATCTCACCACCTTAGCGCGAATTGCTGGAAGGCCTCTTCGCTGGCTACAGCCCCTTGGCTCTCCTCCAGAAATAGAAAAAGCTCTAATCATCTTCCTACTAGTTTGGCACCATCACAGTGTTATTGCTGCTTCTGCATGAGGAGCTTTGCCCGTGGTAGATATTCCCACTTCAAGCACTCATTAAGTGGCCAAGACGCTGTGCAGGACCCTCACACGCAGGCCCAGAGCCCGTGTCTCACACGAGCCTCCGGACGGGCATGGCTGACCAGCACCAAGTCATGGGAACAGCTAGCGCTCACTATATGTTCAGTCTTTGATTTATTCATCTCAGCCACAGACGGGTCTTGAATATAAAAGAATTATGAAAAATGAGGCAAGAACAGGGAGGTATTTAATGAACAAAGCTGGGAAGGAAACGGAAAGCACAGATCAGGAGAGCAGAAAAGTGAACGCAGTAGGAACAAAGAAGGAGCTGCCCGAAAGAGTTCATTCAGGAGTCCTGCACCAGGGTCACAGTGAAAGCTGCAAGGAATTTGCAAAGTTTGGAGCAATAAACAGCTGAACACGCAGCAGAAATGGAGTGCTGAGAAAGCCCAACTCTTGCATTTATACTCACGGCCACAGGGCAATTGTGGCTTGGTGCCACCAGGCAGGTGGAAGCCACATCTGTCTCAGCACAAGGGGTGGCCAACAGGCAGAATGATTGGGTAAGATTCAGTAAAAGGCTAACGCTATCACAAAACCCCCAAAAACTGGAAGATAAAAGCTCCAGAGAAGCCAACAACCAAAATAAACGTATAAACATATCAATGACAAAAAACAAGAGAAAGAAGAGGCAGCAGAAAGGGACACAAGATGAAGAGCAAGAGGTGGTCCGAAGTGGTTTACTTAGGTGACGACCAGAGGCAGTGTCCTGTTGGCATCTAGAGCTGGACATCTCTCTGCAAAACCAAACCTTTGGGGTTTCACACGTGGAAACCAGTGGGTAGGGCTCGCCGGTCTGCTCCTCGGGAGGTCAGACTGTGCGGGGGGTTAGAGAGCTGCTGCTGGCCTCCTGAAGCCGGCCGGCGCGGCGGACGCGGCTCCCCGTGGCACTGCAGGATGCAGCTACGCGCCTTTTATCATCGGATTCAGATTGTTCCTCCGTGGGATGCAGGAAAGCTCCGCTCTCCAGCTTTGCAATGAGCCACTTCCTTTTTTTTCTTTTTTTAGGATCAGAATTTCTTTTCTCTTCCTCCTCCACCCCAAAAAAGCGG
>NW_010540091.1:273-4284 GCF_000687285.1 Phaethon lepturus | reverse complement strand
GACCGGAAGAGCTTGCTATCGTGAAGCGATGGGTGGTAGCAGTGCTGCACCTAGTGACATCACACCGTCAACCCAGCCAAGTCTTCATCCCATCAGGGCTATTCAGTGAAACACAACTAATTATTCTGCCAGATCCTCGACCAGATGACAAATTGATTCACGGCACTAACTAAAAGAAGGGAAGGAGGAGAAATTGCACCATTTCCTATGACTGAAACTACATTAACCCGTTACCCCAAGGAAAACTTTGTCAGAAGTTTTTATTGCGGCGGTTGAGCTATATGCCAGACGGCTGAAGTGCATTGCCAGGAGACCCCGGTGTTGTGCTATGAAAGTTCATACGCAGAGCACAGTTTGCATTCGATAGCCATCAGCGTTGAGAGGAGAAAAATCTTTTTTCAGAACATCTGCAGAGTATCTTGTATGTCAGAGGACCTAAAGCTGTTATCAGAAACTGCTAATTAAGACTTAACAAAATCAAATACCTGTTTTTCTAAGCTGACCCGAGGACACTGAAAACTAAAAGTAACACTGGGGAGACCATTGGAAATGAAAGCTTTTACTCAATCTGTCAGTCAACTCACAAGGGAAACTTTTCCTGGATACTGCAAGAAGTCTATAATTACATCATCACGGCAAGGGCACACCAGTATGTTGCTTATTAATCATTTCCAGGAAGAATACTATCAGAAAGCCATTGTTAATAGCACCACTGCCCAGCAACGTGGACTCCCTTGCTCACTGCAGGGTAGGTACTTAAGAGTTCCCTCACATGAATTTCCACTTTGAGGAAATTTCAATCCCTGCCAGAAGCCTGCAATGCAAACGCACCTTTTCACACGTTCTTCTCACAAAAGGCTGGATCCACACAACACCCTACAGCTATAACAAACTTCCAAACTCTCACGAAACCATTCTTCTCTGGTAGGAGTGACAGATGCACCCCATCCAAAAGAATGAGTACTGCTAGATTTTGCATTTTCCCCTCTGCTCCAAAGACATGTGAGATACCATCTCTCCACTGGACATAAGCCCAAGGTGGAACACCAAAGTTCAGCATTGCCCAAGCTCCCCTGCACTTGCTCTTTAAATGAAGCGACCAAGACTTGTTCACCAAACGCATATGACAAAAGCATCATTCCCTTTCAAAAATCTGGACAACGGTAAAAGGGAGAAGGAGAGATAGAGGGGAAATGGACAGGAGGACAAGTTAAAACTGCCACGCCTATCTGGAACCCTTAAGTCTGTATTTGAGACGTGAGACCTCCTCCATCCATTACACGAAGCAACTGAGAAGAGCAAGGTAACAAAGACAAGCAAGAGGCAAAGCGCGTTGAAAAAGAGGAAAAAGAGATCTACACCACATAGGTAATATCACGGATGGGGTATTATTCTTGCGAATCATGATCCAGAAGAATAATACCCTAAGTGGAAGCTATGATACAGCGGGGTGAAATACAGCAGACTGTTATAACTGCACAAAGTCCACAAGTGAATGTCAGAGCCCTCCCAGCTACCTTTGATTCAATGAGTCCTGTGTTCTGCTGCTCCGTTCCTCCAAGGGCTACTGATGCAATGTGCCAGATTCCATGTTTCTTTCCAACTGTTCTGAGTCTCCTGCATCTGATCTCAAAGAAGGGAGCAGAAACAGCTGGAAGAGAGAAACCAGAATGGCATAGTCCAGCAGCAACCCTTGGAAGAACAAACAATGACAGCCTTGTGAGAGGTACCATTGTCCCCCAGCACGTATATTTGCATGTGGACACATACCCACATGTCTTCTAGAAGAAGTACATGTTGCTAGTGCATCAGCTCTGGCTGGTCACAGAGCACCAGAGCATCTTCTGACTTAGCGTGATCAGTACAAGCTGAATAGACCGACAGCTCAACAGGATGGCCACGATCCACAGTCACAGGTGCCAAACAAGTCACACGTGCTAAATGTAGTTTAAGTTTGGCACTACACTTCTCCTCCAGTGGTACCCTGCCACGATCCACAGTCACAGGTGCCAAACAAGTCACACGTGCTAAATGTAGTTTAAGTTTGGCACTACACTTCTCCTCCAAGCAACTCCACCTACTTTGCAGCACATGAGCCGCTTGCAGCCCACGCAAGGGAAGCCAGTCAAGGTCTACTCTGTTTAGGCTTTAAAGCTCCTGTAGATCTAGCTGCAGGCCAAAGGAGGAGGGCAAAACAGCAGGTGAAACAGGAGACCGAAGGAATAAGCTTCTTCAGAGAGAACTTAGGTATTTGCTGCCAAAGGAGAGGATTAGTTGTGAAAATCAGGAAGTCAACGAAGCAGAGAGCAGCAGGAGGCCACTGCAGATAATAGGGACAGTAGGAGCAAGGCTATTGCTCACCAAGGCACGTGAAGGGTAGATAAAAAGGCTTGTGCTCTTTCATATGTGCAAAGACTAGAAAGAGGGAGAGAGGAGGTCAGGGAGATGGTGCTGGTGGAAGAAGCGCCACAAGGAAAAAAAAGCCTTTGAAAATGAACCATGGAAAAGTGATTAATAGGGTAAGAACTGTCAGGGTTGGTGTTAGGACCCTCTCATTTCCACTAGAAAGAAATAAGATATTGCAACTCATAACCAGATTTGGGGGAGGGGAAGGCCAGGAGCACAGCAAGACCAAGATAGAAGGATGTCACTTAAAGGACAGAAACAGAACTCCAGAGAGAGAGCAAGTCAGGTTAGGATGGTTAGGAATTACATGTAGGAGAAAGCAGAACGGAAGTTTAAAGGCTCATGGGACATTTAAGGCAGGACAGCTCAAAGGATCTCTTGCCAGCCTTACAGCAGGGATGAAATGGAAACCGTAACATTTTTCCTGACTGCAGTTTCCTTATAACCGATTACTAAAAAGCACAGGCACACCACGTCTCTCCAGGACAGCAGTACCACCGCGAGCCCAGTCCTAGAGCACGCGGTACCATTTCTAGAGAGGTCCCTCAACTCCACATCCCTTCTGCCCCACACAAACCTACTGTCTTTTTACGCAAATTAGTTCCCTTTCAGAAGTGCCAAGCCATCAAAGGCAGTAACAAAATGAGTACCTGGAGTATCGCAAGTCTGCCTGTCCCCTGAAGAGTTGGTTGGAGGTGTCCGGTGTCGGTAGACTAGATGCGGTTTATTGTGCTCTTCTTCATACTCTTGTTCTTCGAGCGATAGCAGCGGCTCTACGAAATAGTCCCCATCATCAGACTTGAACGTGCCTAGCTGAGAGGGACCAGAGGGGAACAGGCGGTCAGCTTCGGGCGATGACAAACCACAGGGCAGGACTACCCAACAAGGTGAGTGGTGAAGGGCGTAGGTGCACGAGCACCCGGTTCTGCAGCGATCCCTGCAAAGGCACAGGCTGGAGCTCCAGCTCCCACCGCACTGCTTGCACCCATGCCAGGCTGCACTGCTGCCTGCAGCCATCCTGCTGGAATTTATGGAAAGCAAAATAGTAATCTGTAGGCAGGGGGGCATCTGCCAGACCCCGTCCCTACGCCAGTGATGGCCACCAAGCCACCCCAGTCCAGGCAGAGATGGTGCTGCAGAGGCCTCGGCACAACCCCATCGCATTGTGCTGGTTTTCATACAGCAGCTCTCCCTCAGACAAGCTTTAAATCCACAAGTAAGGGCCAGAGAGAGATTGCCCAGTCAGAGAAATTCCCGCCTATGAGAAGACACCAACGCTCCTAGTTGCATGTGACTATGAACAGGGGATTTGGTGGGTAAATAAAAGACATCCAAGACAAAAACCATCCTGCAGCCATCCTAGACTGGGAAACGCTACCAGTAACTGGGAAGAAGGCCTGCCCAGCCATACACATGAGCACTAGCCCAGGTGAACACGCTCACCCAGGGGAGCTCCTGGACCAGGCGGAGGCCAGCAGAGACCTCCCAGGGCAGCCCCTAGGACAGGCACCCCGGGATGCAGGAAGGCACCTGGGCAGGGAGCTTCTGCTCATCCCTTTGCCGACATCCCCCGGCACAGAAGGGCACCGGGATGGCACGAGGGGC
>NW_010540091.1:0-236 GCF_000687285.1 Phaethon lepturus | reverse complement strand
CCGTGCCCCCGCCCCAGGGTGCAGGACGGCTACGGGGTCAGCGCTGTGGGGAGTCCCGAGTCATCCCTTTGAGCCCTCGCCGGCACCCCAGGGGCAGAAGGGTGTCCGTGCCTGGCGCCTGCTGACCTCCCCCCCGGGGTGCCGCTGGGTGGCACTTTTCCCCCCCAAAACCTGCGGAGGAGGAGGAGTTCGCCCTAGTGCCGAAGCCCGGTGGAAAAATAAAAGCGGGGTGGGAG
>NW_010540090.1:0-22086 GCF_000687285.1 Phaethon lepturus | reverse complement strand
AAGGCAGCTATACCAAAATCCCACCGGTACCTTTTTGGGTCCTCGAAGTACCCTCTGCTGAGGTAGTCTATGCCCAGGATGCACGGAGCCTCTGGGCCAGTCACACTGGGGTGCTTCTGCCACTGGTTCCCAGTTAGGCTCACTTCGGCCTCCAGTACAGTCAGCTGTTGGGATCCCCCTGTCACTCCGGAAATACAGATGGGTTCTGCCTCTTTGTACCTTGATGGCATTAGGGTATACTGTGCACTGGTGTCCACTAGAGCCTTGGTGGGTCTGACATGCCAGGCCATCGAATCCACACAGCGCAATAAACTTGGTTATCCCTCTCCTCCGCCTGGCTGGAGGCAGGGCCCCTCTAATTCTGGTCGTAGTATCTGTTACTCACTTCTTGTGAATACAAATCAGAAGATCAGAAGTCCAGCCAGCTCTTCTACCCTGTCTGGGGAACTGCTCACAGGAAACCAGAGCAGCAATTTTTCCAGAATTTTTCACCCTTTTGTGATTGTTTCTCCTTGCAACTCACGTACCCAGGCCTCTAGCGTCAGGGTAGATTTTCCATCCCACTTCTTCATGTCCTCTCCATGGTCACACAGGTGAAACCACAGGGTGGCTTGTGTACCCCCTATATCCTCTTTCGAGCAGAAGAACACTTACTCCTAACAGCTGAGATACTGGTCTGTACAGGTGGGGAGCAGACCATATCATCTTTGAATCAGTGAAACTCCCGGGACGGTTTTTCGGCCATCATGTCTGACAGTTTCTCCACAGCCAAGATGCAGGCCTGTAGGGAGGAGGAGAGATTTTCTTAGTATTGCTGCAGTTGGCTGGCCAATTCATCCACCGTTGGTCCATCTCCATCTTTCCAGGTCATTACTTCTAATGAGTTGGCATACAACAATGGTGCACTCCATACAAACTTTCACCACGTGGATCGTATGCACTGGACTTCATTTGTGTTGATCTGTGTTGCCCAGGTCATTATAAATCACCTCCACCACAGCTAATTCCCTCAGGTACTGTATACCTCTCTCCATGGTGGTCCACTTGCCTGGGTGACATATAACATCTTCACTGAAGGGATACCTTTCCTTCACACCAGACACTAGGGTCACCTCTAGACACTGAGGGCTTGTGTCTTTTTTCCAACCACCTTGTCAATGCCCCCTTCCCTAGACAGGGATCTCAGCTGCTTGGCCTCCCTACCCTCTAATTCCTGGCTACTTGCCCCGTTATCCCAGCATTGGAGCAGGCAGCTGACAATGTGCTTGCCTGGACAACGGCTGAAGTCTTTTCGCATACTTCGTGGCTCACTCAGGGACAGGGATTGGGTGGTTATCCTTGGGTCTGCCCTGCTCCGGTTCTCATCATGGCCCTTCTTCATCATCCTCTACTAAATGAGCTGACTTTCATTTCTATTTCTTCTTGTGTATAGAGGCAGCTGATACCAGAACCAACCACGAGCTGGTTCTGTGGTTCAGGTGCAGTGCCTGTCAACAGGGTTTGAGTAGCCACAGTGCCCGGTTTGGGGTTTTTAAATAATTGTTTAACTTTAAACAAAAACTGAAACACATTCAGGACTAGGAGTAACAGGAACTTGCTGGTTTGAACATCCCAAGGATATTCAAAACCCTCAAGAGCCGTTGTAATTAGCATGGAGGAGAAGGGGAACGTGAAGGAAGGTGTCTCCCCTGTAGATTGGGTCTCTCAGGAGAAAAGGTAAAAAGTATAATTGTTAACAGTTTCCAAGAGACGTCTCCCGAAGTACAGTGATGACAACAATGTGGAGTACAAATACCAGATTAATGTCACAAAAAGCCATTTTATCATATCATAAACTGATGTTACGAAGTACAGCAGACTAATAACCTTGACCCAGTTCCCAGAGATGATAAATAGCACAACGGAAAACATATACAGCAAACAAAGTGTCACAGAACACACCCCTGAGAACAAGCACAACAACTTTGAGGGCAAATAAATTAACATTGTGACCAGTGACTATCAAACTAATATAATGAATGCTTATAATGAATTTGTTCTAACACCCGCTCGTCAGATTTGTTGTTATCTCAACCTGTCGTACCCGACGCTGGGCACCAGAAAGGACTGTTGTGGTTTAACCTGGTAGGTAGCTGAAAGAACCACACAGCTGTTCACTCACCCACCCCACAACAGCATGGGGAAGAGAAGCAGAAAAAAACCAGTAGAACTTGTGGGTTGAGATAAAGACAGTTTAATAATAGGACAGGAAAAAATAATGATAAAAGAATGTGCAAAACAAGTAATGCACAGCACAGGTGCTCACCACCTGCTGACCAATGCCCAGACAGTTCCCCAGCCATGGCACCTCCCCGGCCAACTCCCCCATTTTATATACTGAGCATGACCTCTCATGGTATGGAATATATCATTGGCCGGTTTGGGTCAATTGTCCTGGCTGTGACCCCTCCCAGATTCCCATGCACCCCCAGCCTCTTGCTGGCAGGCCAGAGCATGAGAAGCTGGACTGTCCTGTACTACTTAGCAACAGCTAAGAACATCAGTATGTTGTAAACATTATTTTCATTCCAAATCCCAAACACATCACTATACCAGCTATCAAGAAGAACATGAACTCTATCCCAGCTGCAACCAGGACAGGCATGATGGATTTTCTTCTCTGTTTCTTTGGGGAAATGCACAATGAAGATATTCTTACGTTGTCATCTGAAAATGGTGCAGGGCATGGCTCTTCCTGGCTACCGAGGTGGGTCCCCAAAGAAGAGACAGTCTTTGGGATCACGTAACATTTCCCTGTTCAGGGCTTTGTGAATCAGTACCAGAATGTCAAAATGGACAGTTCTTGCAACAGAACCAGAATATTTTGTGGTGCCCTGATCTGCTGGGGAGGTGAGCACCAACGTTGTCTGTGAGCTGCAGAATTTTTCACTGTCTGCTACAGTGCTGTTATTACTACTATTGCTCTTCTTGCTATTTCTGCTATCACTAGTAGCATGATCCAAGAGAAGTGATCAGTGCCTTCAAGTTTTTTTGTCAGTGAGAAGTCAAATTTTGCTATAAGAAAAAATAAAACCTTTTCTAGACAACTTCAGGTACAACGTTTAAAAGTACCCACTGCCTTATAGAAGCACAGTAGAACATTACACTTATTACTAGATTCGGCATAATTTTCTCTAAAATTTTAGTTTATCACATATACATCATGCTGAATTAAACCCAGTATTTTCTGAATATTACTGCTCTCACTTACACACTAGACATTCTTTCATCATTTTAGTTCTGTTTCTGTAGTATATTTTATCCCTCCTAGATCTATGTTTATTCTTCTAATGTGTCAAAACTAATCATTATTCGAAAACTCATTAGAAAATGAGTGCTTTCTACTTCTCTTTAAAAAAACTACTGGAATAGACAGTATTGGCTTGCCTCATAAGGTCTTGAAAAGGTGTCTAAATGAGAAAAAAAGAGTTGTTATTGTACTGATTAATATCAATATTTAATGTTGATGATGCAAAAGTATAAACATTCATTCTAATCCTAAGATACGTGATGATTTTTGTTCTAGATAATGAAAACACGTAAAATGATTCAATTTTTTTGTAAAATCCTTCACCCTTTTAAAATAGTTCAGACTGTCTCTGGGTTAAATTATTCACTCAGCTTTCATAATAATAACTGTTTAACTACACTAGTCTAACATAAAAACAAACAAACAAACAAAACAACAAGGGGAAAAAAACCAAAACCACAAAAGACCGTTGATGTCAGGACTGTTATTCTGAATGTCATTCTAATAGAACTTACTTTCATTAAGCACATGAAATACGAAAAGGAAATCTCAGACAGCAGTAGCTGTATTAAAAGCTTTCTTCTGAAATACGCGTTTTCAAGTTTGCCCACAGAAATTCATGGAAGAGAAGATTCAAGACTTCAGAAGTCTTGAAGTTGGTAGGGACTTTCTAAGTTCGCAGGAGACTTGCTGGTGGAGGGATTGGTACTCAATGAAACAATCATTTTACAGATATTTAGTATTCTGGCAGAAAAGCTGTTTATTCTGGGGAAAGTCTCAGGCATAAGAAAGCAAGTCGCTAACGTATGTGAATCAGAGCAATGTTTCTGCTTCAGTTATCCCTTAAAACAGTGAGCATTCACTTTGAAAAATCTACTGTTGAGGCATAATGCTAATAGGACACAGAACGGATCTGGCTGTTTTATAATGTGCAGGCCTGAAATATATGTCAGCACTGATTATCTTAAAACTGGAGATCTGCCAAACTGCTGCAAGAAATCTGTCTAACTAACAAAAATATATTACTAAACGGACCATTTATTAGAGTGATTTGGAAGTTGCAGGTGAGTTGTACACATGAAAAAGGTTGGACAAACTTCAAGACTGTTTTGGTAAGTGGTGTTAATAGCTTCCCTATCAGCATTTTGTAGTGAGTAGGCTGGGCTGTCAATATGGAAGCTTGCCTACAGATGTCAATGATCCCACAAGGTAACTGCTTCCAGAAGGATACTAATAATACCTTGTGCATTAAGATCGCTTTTGTACAGGTAAGGTATATATGAATTCTTTGTACTGCAAAGCAGCTGCAGAAGAAATAAAGGTAAACTCTCTGAATCTCCATGAAATCTCTGTGAAAATAATGCAAATTAACAGGCTGGAGTAAGACCGCGTGGGGTAGTAGTGACAGGACATACAAGAGGACATGTTCAAATGGGGCAAAGAGGTCTGATACACTGTACTGAAACAAAAGTATTTACCCTTTTTTTCCATACATTGGACTAAAGAGTTTGATTTTCCTTCCCCAGTAACCATTCCACACATGCCAGACCTACAGAACAGTTCTCTACCTCAGGTACCCTCTACCCTGTGCTTTTCCTGCTTTTTTGATCCCTTCCTCTTAGATGTATTATGCCCCCTTATAGCTTTGAACATGGCCCTGCTTTGAGCTTGAGACTGGACCAGTGACCTCCAGAAGTCCCTTTCACCTAAGATTTTCAGTGATCCTATGATTATCTGATAATCACAACATTTTTCCCTTCTGGCAAAAGCTTTGTCAGGGTTTCTCTTGTATTAAAATCTTCAGTTTCTTCACTATAGTTAATGAATCTACTCTCAAATGGATTTATTAATCCTTAACCCTTTTCTGTGATCTCTGCCTTCCGTCCCCTTTCTATGCTTTTGTATGTTCTCTCTTTGTCTGCTTTAATTTATACCATTTTCTAGTTCACATACCTCACAAACTGTGTGCGAGAGCCTCCTGAACAAAGGCTCAAGAACAAAGTTCCTTTGAGTCGTAGATCAGTAATTAGAGCGAAGGTAGATGAATGATTCCTTTCTCCCAGCTGCTTAGTGAACAGCCAAGTGTCATTCTTCCTCACCTTCACTTAGTGTATTCCCAGCATTTTAACATTCCTCAAGGTTTTCCACTCAAAGTATTTTCTAGATAGAAATGGAAAGCCTCAGTCTTGCATGAACACAACTGAGATAGCCTACTTTAGTCCCTTAGTTCACCTGTTACAAAGATATTCATAGTTTCGGGGTAAAATTGAAAATACCAGCAGTCAAGGAAAATATCAGCAAGAAAACGGAATTTGCAAGTCTATAAACGTCTTCTGAGTGTGTTCTTATAACTTCTAATGCTAATGTTAATTGGGAATAGAGGTTCCTATATTATGTAAGTTGTCTTCCTTTCCTGTTGATTTTTGATCTCCTTTCTATTCCTGTTTTATGTGGATAATTGACTAAGTTCCAGAAGTGAGTTAAAATCATCAGGTGAACATGGACATATTATTTAAAAAGAGAGTGTGAAAAATTTGAAGAGAACTTCTAAACCCCAGGCTCTTTCACTAGTGTCCCAGGTGAAAACAGAGAAGGATAAATCTCTCACTTTGTCAAAAGAAACGTCAACATGCTCAAATATTCTTTCATTGGGAGGCTACATTACTGGTGGCTTTGAATTCAAATATGTTTCTAATCAGTGTTTTTCAGAATTCTGAGCAGAAGCCCTTAAAGGTGTGACAAATCTAAGGCAATTCACAAATGACCGTTTTTGACAGAAACATGATGTGGATTAATTAAGATCAAAATAACCAAGGCAAATGAGGTTTAGGCTACTAATGATTCTGGGTTCTTTTCCTTCTTCTCATGAACATAAACAGGGACGTGAACTTTTAAAATGTTGATCTGTAAGACCCCATTCTTCCATCTTGTTGTGTTTGAAAGATTGACTTTTCTGTCTTCTGCTAATAGTTTCATTTAATTGGTGAAAGTAAAATGAAGGTTTTTGTTATCTGATTGATACTTGTACAGACTTCAGAAGGTGCATTTTAGCTAATTATAAAAGGTTTTAATAAATTATTCTTCCAACAAAATAAAATTTTCTTAGTACTTTAATACTTTTACTTAGTACTTTCTTACTTCTACTTCGTAAGAAAAAAGGGAATTATGGATTAAAAAAATTGTGGTGTTTTTTTCCCATTTTATTATGGCAAGTGTATTCTCACTGAAAGGATTCTATTTATTGTGCTTTTTGAGGGTGAGCTTTCACGCAAGTACAGGATCATAGCCTAAACCACCATTATGTAAACATTGTTTTTTTACTGGTATGTCACTGCTAAAGCAAGACTCATTAACTAGATGTCCCTGCTTATTGCAGGAGGGTTGGACTAGATGACCTTTAAAGGTCCCTTCCAACCCAAAGATTCTATGAATCTCTGAACTACTTTTGTAATAACATAATAACTTGTGAGGAAGCTGAACTCAAGCTTGGGAAAGGTTTATATGTGGCTATGCATTCATATTTTCTTATTATTTTGGTATTTTATTTCCTAAACTCTTTCAGGGACTGAGAAAAAGAAAAAAAATTTAATATTTTTCTTATTAGATTTTATTCAGTACTACGATGACACTTTCACATCCATTACAAAGCAATTGATCATTTATCAGCATACAGTGTGACACTGTGTGATAACTCCAACAGCTTTCTCCCACTTCAGTTCCAAACTAACTTGCATTTTTTGATATGATGTAACAGTGACTTAAGACTCATACTATACTCTTTCCACTCTTTTTTTTTATTTTTTCAAAACAGTTAATGAAGCGCAGCAAACAACGTCTTTCAGCATTTTGCTACCGAAATTTCTGTAGCTTTATCTATTTCTCATCCAGTAATTTTGTTAAGAAACCATGTTTAAATTGAGGATGTCATGGAATATTGAGTATTTCAAAAGGTTTGATACCCCTTTGTGTATTTTGCAGACAATCCTGGGCTAGTGAGCCACGTTCCAGTTCGTGTTAGAATCCTGGATGTCAATGACAACCCCCCAGAGCTCGCCAGAGAATATGATGTAGTCGTCTGTGAGAATGCAAAGCCTGGTCAGGTAACTCTCACACTTATGTTTCTTGCAGTGAGAAAGAAGAATTACTTTATTTGTTAATGCTACATATGTAAGAAGCTTGATTCAGGGAACACATGTCATGTTTCTTGCTGATTTCATTTTTGTATTTCATATTTGATTCACTTTTTTAACTGTATTAGGCTGAAGGGAGAAGATTTGGGAATTTGTTCAATATACCTTTCTTGTTGCTGCAAAAAAATACCCAAACTATCTTCAGTAAAGACAGGCAAAATTTTAATCTTGTCAAATATGTGATGGAATTTGACAAGTCACTATCACTATCCTTCCAATGGATGAAGCAGATTTAACATCTCTCATCTAAGTGCCACATGGTAGCAAGGTTTCAAATACAGGTCAGTGAAATGGCTGGGTAACATGGCTGCCATCCTCACTTTTTGCATGTTGATTGCCCTTGTCTGTGCAAGGTCTTTATGGAAAAGCTGTTGAACAGGTTTTTCACAACTATGAACATGGAGAGGGTCATAACTGAGACTAAATAGCAGAATCACATTCCAGCCACTGCTCCTGTGATCGATGTACTTCATTGCAGTCCATGGCTTGACAATTTTACCAAGTGCCTTTGCTTTTTTGCATAGAATGTGCTTTTGCCCAGCACTCTATGCTGGTTTTGCGTTATTACACAGCTTGTAAATTGCAATTGTAAGCTCATCTCTTTCCTGAGGAATATATTGCTAGTGATAACAGTTTTCTCATCAAATTTTTAAAAGCAGTGTACATAAATGCATAGTGGCATATTTCTGTTTTTAATGTTGAGACTATAAAAATGCAGTACTTCATTAGACTGTAGGCTGATAGAAGTTATCTTGACTCTAACAGTGGCCAAAAGCTGATACCAAAAGAGTAGTATAATACCATGGCGACCGTGTATGATAGTTACCCCAAGTACTTCCCTGGTCTCAGATCATTTCCTGATCCAAGTGTGGTTTTTATGTTTTTAGTAATCCTTTAATAACCATCTCATATGAATCTGTCTAGCTTTTCCTACAATAAACATAAACTTTTGATATCTGCTACCTCATGCAGCAAGGAATTTTACAGTTTAATTGCATGTTTCAAGAAGACCTACCACCTTCTTTTTTTTCTTTTTTCTTTTTTCTTAATCTTCCCATGCCATCTTGAATCGATATTTACCAGTTCTTGTGTTGGAAGAGAGAGAGAGAGCAGTTGATCCCTATTTATTATCTCTGTGCCATTCATAAATCTCTAGCACATTGCCCCTCAGCCGTCTTTTGTCCAGACTGAAGAGTCCTACTTAACTTGGACAGGCCGTGATAAAGCCCTTCTAGACTTTTGATCATTCATCTTGTCCTCCTCTAAACTTTCTCCAAATCCTCTCCATTCACCTTGAGATGGAGAACCAAGATTCAAGATGCAGGTACACAGTGGTTTATAATTCTTCTGATAGTTTATGCTTCATAGTATATGATGAGCTCTGCTTTGTTCTTTATTCCTTTCCTAGCAATTTTTAACAGTGCCTTTGCTTTTTAACCACTAGTAAGCATTGAATGCAAAAAACTGCCTGCCATAACACCAATATCATTAGAAGTAATGGTCAGTTCAGAGATCATCATGTATATGAAGTTAAGACTTTATGTCTGTGTGTAATAAATTTCACCTGTCTTTGTATTGCCTGGCTACTGAGTATTGGAAGGTCTTTAGTGTCAGCCCTTCCTCTTCCCTTCCTTGAACAACTCAGCATCATAAGTAGATTTGGTGGGCTGCTTATTCATACTCTTAATAAGACGTTTATCATTACACTGACCAACAAGTGGCCCAGCATAAATCTGTGTGGAGCAGGAAATCTCTGTGACTTCCTTTCCTTTCGGAATAGACAGTTTACAGAAGAGACCATATTTCCTGTCTTTTGAGCAATTATTTGTGCAAGGACCTTCCCTCTTATCTCATGACTGCATAGATTTCTTCAGTGCTCTTATTGAGACACCTCACTCAAAGTCTTTGAAAATCTAAGTGGGTCTGTCGATCAACTGAATATCTCTTATTAACATGCCTATAAAAGTAAACTAATGTTTTGAAAACCTCAAATACATAAGAATTAGAATTTGCAAAAGACTAATTTTAAAAAAAGAAGATAAAATCCCATAAGCATTAATTGCAATTGCTTTCAACTTATTCTGACTTTTTTTTATATTCTATAATTGAACAGTAATCATTAAATAATTATTACAATTAATAATAAGGTAAAGCATGCAGTGAAGCGAGCTCAGAAATGCTGTTTGCTGCAGGTGTTGGTGATGAGGAATAGCTAATGTTTATTATTAGCAAAGTTTTAACTCTCGAATAGTAGCTTTGCAAATGGAAATTTATGAGAGGGGTGTTTAAAGGATAAAATAAGTTTTACTATAACAGCATTTGCTCCTGATTTGGATCAGCGTTTTATTTCTCTCTGAGCTACTGTTGCCAGCGTGAATGACTCCTGACCTCTATAGCATTGCAATTTAACACACAAGATTAATGCTACCATGAAGGACTCTACAAGCAGTAGTTTAAAATGAAAGGCTGGGTCAGCATGCTGTTTTATTTTTAAATTAACAGGACTCTGTTACGTACATTACATGCACTTCACAACAAGGCTTCAGAAAGGATTGTAATACCATTGCAATGTACAAAAACCAAAACCAAAATCAAACACAAAAATATATGGCTCTTGCTCAGAAGATCTTACTGTCTAGTTTAAGAAAGAAAATTACAGTGTTCAACAAATATTAAGGAGGGACAAATAAACAAGGATTACAGAACAAGGCAAGTGTTCCATATGCTAAAAAGCTGGATGGTTTTGAATCACTGAAAAGGCAGCATTTACTCCAAGTTATCCATCATCTTGTGAGAATGATTCATAAGACGTACCACTGAAGAACAAATACTGCTGGGCACTTCTGCTTGACTAGTGTTTTGAGGTTGGGCTCCAGCCCTGCACTGCCCTGTAAGAGTCCATCCTTCTTTCCTCAGCACATCTATTTTGAATTTATTATGTGCAAGATAAACTAACCCATAGTTTGTCACTGGAAGACTTTTTGTGTTTCGTTGTTTATTTTCAGAAGAGGCCTCTTTCAAGAGAAATCACAGTATCATTTAGGTGTGTAGGCTTTGTCTCCTGCTTCTTTTTCCCTCCACAGCTCAAATTATTTACTTTTAAAAAAAAGGGCCAATAAAACTTAAGGACTTAAGTGCTTAAATGAACCCCCCTAAGTTATCTCAAACAGAAAATGCTTATGAGAAGATAAACATTTCCACACTGAAGTGACAGCCTTATTCCCTTAGCAGTCACCTTGTTGAGAAAACACACTAAGTATCTCCAAGAGCTTCCAGGTGAAGCCTGGTAGATACTGTATATTAAAGTAGATAAAGCAGCTGTGAATTGATCTTAGATGGTATCCAGACTTGGAGAACTCTGACTTCTAAAAATATACTGATTTTGTGAGTGATTGTGAAATTTAGCTAATGTAGAAAAATGAAATTTTGCAATCTTCCACAAAGTGAACTTACAAATGAAATTTTCCTTTGCTTCAAATGAAACTTGTTTTATGGGAGCAAATTATCATGTAGAAAAAGTTTAAATGCTTTGTTCTGGAAAGTAGAGTGAAGAGTTGACTGTTTTCTGAATGATTCCAGCATCAGTGTTCGTGCTAGCAGAGTATGAACCTGTTAAAATACCTGACTATATCTGCTAGTCATATTCACTATAGCTTTCCAAAGATAACATTTTTTCTGGGTGCTTTTCAGAGAAAAAGTTGTGAAAGTAGTGAAATGTCATTTCCCTGACGCTATCCATTTCTGAAAATTAACACACAAGTGTGTGTATTTGTGCAGACGCGCACACACACACACAAACTTTTTCAGAAGCGGGTCATATAAATATTGTGCTGCCCGCATGAGCTACCTCACCCTGGATGCTGTTATTTCTAATAGCCAAAGGAAATCAATGTTAGCTGTCAAGGAATGCCTCTGCTATAATTTTGTCGTGTGTATATTTACTTGTTTATTGATTCAGTTCTGAAAAGGATCTGAGTAGAATTTAGCACCTGCTCTCTGTCCTCTTCAGTCAGTTCTCCGTTCTCGAAATTCTTCCTTTTCTCGCCAACTCTTGCCTTTAAAAAAATAGCATAACCCTTCAGTTTCATTGCCTCAGTGCTGTCAAGTGAGCTGTACAGCAGCTGAGGTTCTGCGTCAACATTTTTATTTTAACAGCTTTGGTAAGGTGCATGTTAATGTCTGCTAATAGGCCATTAACTACTTGGCCTATTAATTAGAAAAGGGTTAACAGTACATTTGGGTGTCAAGAGGACACACGCTTTTGTTCCTCACGCCTGAAGGAGTGTGTTAGAAATCTTTTCCATAGAAAGCAAGAGCCTTTTCTGAAAGACTGTGAACTTCCCGCTTAAAAACAGTTCTGTCAAAAATATTTTGACCTGTCCTATTACACATACATTGTCTATTTTCCACGTGGAAAAGCATGATTTCTATACTATCTGGTGCTATACTTTTAACATACATGGGTGAATTCAAGGCATATTTGAATTTCCATGTGTGAAATCAGGGAATGTAGACAGTATATTTTTGTTTTAAAGTTAGTCTTACAAACAAATGAATTTTATACTAGTCTTGTGGCACTGAGGTCTTGATCAAAGGTATTTTTCTTGCAAAATGGCATGTCCTTGAAGCAAAATTCTGTAAAATGTCAATGAACATTTTATGTAAGAGAGGACAACAGGACGAAAGTTTATCTACGAGGCTGTCAAACAAAAGCTGAAGGTGTGTTGCAAAATGACTTGTATTTCACTGAAAAACAGCACTGAGGATTTATAAACAATATTTAATAAATTCATATCTTTTTAAAGTCTTATATGAATCTTTTACAGCTATGTATGGTATTTAACAGTATTTTTAGTATTTGAGAAATAACAGAAACTGATTCTCTTGAAAATATTCTTCCATCAACTTTTTGTCTTGCTTTGCGTCATACCATTTCAACATTATTAACTAAATATATCTAGGTTAATCTTATATCCTGGTTTTACATGATAGTTGTTTCAATAACAGATACGCCACCTTTTCAAAAATCAATAGAGAACAATTAGTTTTTGCCAAACTTTTTTACCAATATTACCATGACTTTGGTAAACTACATGATTATAGACATTTCAGATCTTGTTCTGCTACAGTTCAGCAAAAACAGTACTGCAACAATTTTTTAAAATATTCTCTGCAATTATCATCAGTATTGTTAATTGTCTCAGGTATATGTAGTCAATATAATGTACTGTATTGTATGCAGTCAATGGAATAAACATTGTATTCTATTGGCTTTAAAATGTATTTGTTTTGCTTCTCATATGTGAATGGAGGTAGAGAATTGCGTGCTGTCTTTTAGTTTTAAAACAGACCAACCACTTGAACCCAAACTGTTTATGCTTCAGGTTCCATCTAGACAGACTACAGCTGAACACTGAACAGAAGAATTCTCACGAAAAGAGCACCTTCCCTCCCCCTTTTACATTTCCCTTAGTGTATCTATCATCTCTGTGCAGCAGTCTATATAGGCTTCACTGCCTACATCACAAGAACAACTTTCATTAAATTCTACTTTAGCACTTGAGCTCCCAGGCCCAGAATTAAAATGAAAACAGAAGTAGAAATACTGCTTGGTCACACATTCCAAAACCTTAGCTCAGTTTTAGTTGGAAGTAAATTTTAAAAACCACCAGGGCTTTCAAAGGCAAAAGTCCTACCTTTCTAATTCTGCTCCTTTTTGGGCAAACCAAACTAAACCCAAGAGTGGCTGCTGTTCTTCCTCTTCTGTTTTCCAGCATTTTACAACTGATTCTTACACAGGGAATTTTACACAGGGAGCTGGTATTATAAACCTGCCTTTTTGGTTAAACAATTATTTTTCCTAACCAATATTGAAGTGCATCTAATTATTGGGATGGCAAGCAGATGATGCTCCACATAGACCATCCTGGTCGTCGTGGTTTAGCCCCAGCTGGCAACTAAGCACCACGCAGCCGCTCACTCACTCCCCATCCTGCAGTGGGCCGGGGGAGAGAATTAGGGAAAAAAAAACCCCCGTGGGTTGAGATAAACATAGTTTAATAGGACAGAAGGAGAGAAGGAAGCAACAATGATAATACCAACAAAGGAATGTACAAGAACAAGTGATGCCCAGTATGGCAATTGCTCACCACCCAGCCATCGACAGCCCGTCCCCGAGCAGCGATTCCTGCCCCCCGGCCAACTCCAGTTTATGTACTGGGCATGACGTCGTATGGTATGGAATACCCCTCTGCCCAGCCTGGGTCAGCTGTCCCAGCTGTGTCCCCTCCCAGCTCCCCAGGCACCCCCAGCCTGCTCGCTGGCAGCCCAGCACGAGAAGCTGGACTGTCCTTGACTGCTCAGCAACAACCCAAAACATCAGCACGTTATCAACAGTTTCTCATCCCAAATCCAAAACACAGCCTCACACTGGCATCTGTGAAGAAAACCAGCTCTATCCTGGCTGAAACCAGGACACTGGTTCAGCCCAAATTTTGGCTCCATAAAAATAGATGTTTACGTGAAACTGTAATCCTGAAAGTCACCAGGTTACCATGCAGATGGTGAAAATCTCTGTACCAGGTCTTGACCATATCAGAATGTCAGAAAGTATAGACGCTTTAGACCTTTTTATCTAGCTCTGAAGTGTGGTTCCTAAAATACTTCATGCTAGAGAAATCAAGCTAATGGCCCAGTCATTTCCTCGGTTGAATTTAGCAGCAGTCAAGTAGAAAATTAAAATAAGTTAAGTTTGAGCATCCTGCTGAGGTCAGGTACTATTTGGGTCAAGTTCAAATTTCAACACATTCACTGTTGATTTTTATTTCAGGTAATTCAGACTATCACTGCAACTGACAAAGACAACTCTGCAAATGGGGCAAGATTCCATTTTTCCATTGATGAAGGGCTTTCTTTGAATCCCAACTTTACACTAAGGGACAATGAAGGTAAATCAAACACATAAATCTCGATTTTGTCTGGGATGTCTCATTGAACAGAACAATTTCCATGCATTTCTTGACAGAAGGGGAAAACTGTAATCTGTCATCACCGAACGGGCTGGTATCAAGGACATGGTGTATAAAACGTATTGCAAACTATGAATAATCAGATATTGCATTTTATTTTTGTATTCCATTTTGTTTTAGCATTTACACTTCATACATTCAGGAATATTTTTAAGGAGTGGATTATTGAAAAAGATGTTGGCAATTTGGTCTATTTCTAGGTGAATAGCACTGAGTGGGTACTGTCAAGGTTATTGCCGATTATTGCTTAAAGGAGGAAATAAGAATTTAAGGGGCATAAAAAGTTGAATTCATGATTACTTTTACAGATACGATACCAAGAGCAGGTCCTTCAGGGCTTCCTGGATGATAGCCTATCACTTCATGCCCTTCTTAACAAAGTATGCCTAAAAAGTACAATCAGAAATTCACAGCACATAGTCCCAGAAGTAAAAGGGCCTTCAGAGTCACCCAGCCACACGTTTCTGAATATTTCTTGAATCAAAAAACCACCCAGCCTTTCAAAAAAAAACCCAAATCAGCCTTAATAATTGTTGAGTATTGCCTCGTGGCTTCCATTTTGCAACCTGATGAAAGTGACAATAAATTTAAAATGCTTGTCTGTAGCTTTCCTCTTGAGCTTTTGTGTATGTGTGCTTTGTGTGGTTTTGTTTGTATGCATGTGTGGAAGTGTGGGGGAGTTGGCTTTATTTTACAGTTACATTTTTGTAGTAGTGCCACGGAATACCTTCTGAGATCTTACAGATCACTACTCGGCTGTAATGACTGAGAAGTATTAGCTCCATTATTGGTACATACAGCACACAGTGATGTTTAAATTGTTCTTTACACACGTTTTTTATCTGTTTGTAAAACCATTCAGGGAAGCGGACTGCATAATCTTCCTAAAGAATCTGTTCCAATGTTTAACTATACTTAGAGAAGAAAAAAAAAAATCAAATCATGCTATTTGTTCAGACTAGATTCATGGCCCTCATATTCTGGTTCTAAAAGAGATCAATCCAACATCTAGCAATATTAAAAAATAATAATATTAGAAGGACTAATTAATATATGAAAAATATTCCTTAAGTGATGACTCCAGTCCTTTCCCACATTAGTGTATCAATTCCACTCCGATCGTGGTGGAGCAAAAGCCAGGAGGTTATTCTATAAATAATGGAAGTGTGCTGTTGTGTATTTTTGTATTTGAGTCTAAGACTCAAATAAACTCATTGACTATTGGGCTGTGATCTCATGTGGGAGACCATGGCCATGTTCATTTCAGTAGGGTACTTACATCAAGATGTCCTTTCGAATAACTCTGTTAAAATTGTGGTTCATGATGAAGTAAATATTTTATGGTTTTGAACATATTTTAATCGGGATCTGTATTATATGTGTTTATTACCAGTGGAAAATGCTGTGTTATACTTTAAGGACTGCATGTCAGCTTAAGTTATTTACCTACACAGATTTATAAGAGCCTGAGAACTTCTCATATATCTCTAATGTAGCAGTGTAGCAGTGTCACGCTTTGGATATAAGTATGCAGCAGTAAGTATTTGCTGGTTTCCAATTACCTCCCCAAGAGCAGTGACTTTACCACCAACAGCAGAAGGCAGTGATTGGACTATGCTTAGATGGATTTGGCAGGGGGAAGTAAAAGAAGGAACTGGAAAAGTTGTCCTTTCAGGCAAAGACCTGTTGTGCATTATGTTTTTATTTCACCTAAGGAGATACAAAAAATAAGTATGCACTTCCTCTAGCATCTCACATAAAGCTTCTACATGTATAGAGACTCCAGAAATGTGATTTTCAATTTTCCCATATAATTACCAGAATGACACTTTAACTCAAATCATAACAAGAAATTTATCTTAGAAACAAACACATTGTCATTATTTTGCTCAGCACATGACCCTTTGATTGTACTGTTTAAGCACTGCCCTTTATTGGGATCTTTTCTTCGTGCTACAATCTATATGTAAGATGTCAATGAAACTCTTACAAAGTTCATTCACGATATCCGGTTATCTAGCATTTACAATTTTCACATTTATCATCTATTCCTACTGAGAGATAGAATTTCTGTTGCTTTCTATTCTAGGAAATAGCTGAGAGATGGTGGGCAGAAGAGACTTTTCTTACGTCTGTGACAAGTTTGCACTTTTGAAAACTTATGTTTTTGAGCGTCAGCTGTTAAAAAGAATCAGAATGCTCTTAACACAAGATAGCTGATATTTTTACCTCTGGATTTAATAATTGTATAAAGTCTGGCATTCGGGGGAGGGTGTTTGTTTGTTTGTTAGGTTATGTTTTTTAAAGGAAGAAACTACAGCAATTGCCTGAAGAGAGTTTTCAGTAATGTTTTGCAGAATGATAAAAACCAAAATCTCGATGTCACATTGGAAGTGGTAGTCAGTGGTAGCTGTATATGTCACTGCAAAGCTGTATTTCTCTTGCAGTCGTCTTTGGATCCAGTCATCCTCTCCTTTTAATTCTTCAGGACAAAGGTTTAATTTCACAAAAATCTCATTAGACAATTTCTTCCCTTGTTTTCAGAACCCTGAACAACAGAATTCTGCTCTTTGAGCCCAAATACACTATTGCATGAATGTTCCCCATCTCCATTATCGTCAGTAGAGCTACAAGATCAAAAGACTCTACAGCAGTGAATTGGATCTTTAAATATTAATGCTTATACCTATGCACTTTGGCTGAAATCTAGAGGACTTGCACAAGCATAATATTTCATAGTTTGTCCCTACCTACCTGCATAGGCCGCAGCAATATACAATCTCAGCACATATATGATTCAGGACAATAATATTCTATGGCTTCAGCAGAGGAAATAGATATTAAAGCATCAATCCAGATAATTGATCATATGAGCTTTCATCTCTTTGGGCTGAACTTGTGCCTTTACTCAGTAACAGTCCACAATGTTAAAGCTCCAGCCTTTGAATATGCACCCTCATAATGCAGAGCTTAAAACCCTCAGGGAAATGTAGATCAGGAGACAGCCACAGGGCTATACCAAATATGCAGCCCAGCAGAACCTAAGAGTTGCTTGGATCACCTTTGGGATTCTCTTGGTGTTTATGATTGTCATTGTAAAGAAAAAAATGGGAAAAACAGAGTATGATACCTTTTTCCCTACTGACTGGATTCCTAAGCTACCATAGCTTCTTTGCTGCTATTTGAGGTTTTTTATATACCGACAAAGTACTATTCAATGAGAGTAAATGCTTACGAGTATGAACAAGAGGACAGCCAGCAAAATGGTGCAGTATATGTACACATGTAAGCAAGACAGAACAAGAGCTGCAATAGAATTTCTTTGCTCTACAAAGAAAACGCATTAAGTTGTAATCATTTCCTGCAGTTTCAGAGAGCAAACCCAGGGAAGATGCCTTTTTGTTTGTTTGGGAATTGTACTTATGAAGGCTTTTTAATGAAAACAGTGCTGTTTGCAATTTATTCTGTCCAGAAAAATGTTGCAATTTCTATTAAAACCTGAGCAGCCCAATACTTTTAAAATCTGGAGGTGCTTTTATGTTGCAATTCAGATGCTACATAACTCAGTTCATTGTTGTCTGTGTTGTTCTCAGCTGTTTTTTAAGAAGTTATTATAGATAATTTTTTAATGCTTTTCTCACTTGTGTGTAATATCTCAAACTTACACTTTTTGCCTAATCCAAAAAAAACTTCTTTTGGATGTCCCATTAAAAATCTACCAGGGCAACATGAGACTACAACCACCTTCTGTTGGGGAATCAGAAGAAAGATGAAAGAACTTCTTCACAGGAGACCTGTTTCTAAATTCTGAATTTTAAAATTGTACTTTTTCTATCTGGAAAGAATCATAATATTTTTCCAGATGCTTAAAGAATATATTTGTCAAAATTTGTTAGTTTGATGGAAAATGCATGTGACCATATGCCATTGTTATGATATCCCAAATCTTTAATATATAGGCACACACATTGCATAGTTTGTCTCTCCCTCTCTGAGTTCAAAAAAATTCTTTCCCTCTTTCTGCCTGTTTTGTTACCTATTAGAGGCCTCTTTCAGAAGTTACACAACACTTTTCGGGGTGCTGGCAAAAGATTGAACCCTCAGAGCACCATTCACTTATGTGCAAGAGGACATTTATGAATTTTATGCCCTACAAAGCACTGTTTTACTGGTGGTATTTTTTGTCACAAGCTATACAGTCTACGATGGATGCTCTAACGGGTATTGTAAATTTCCTGGATGATAAGCGTTTGTGCAGAGACTGCACATTAATCCAACACCACCAATAAGATTTGTACATTCTCTTGCTTTAATAAGTTGAGACTGACGACTTCTGACAGTAGACGAAGTTTACCTTACTTTCAGCGAAGAACAACTCCCTAGAGAATGCTTAGGATTTGTTCTCTTCTCCTTTTATTCCTTCAGGACAAATGTTTTATTTCACAAAAATGTTTGCAGTTTTATTTTTCCCCTCTGCCCACTATTCACAAAGATCTGACTCTTTGAAAATTAGCCAGTGATGGAGGATATTCTGGAGCTGGAACAAAGGTAGGCCATTTTTCTGATACCACCCCTTCGAAGATTCTTTTTTCTTAATGTTTTGCCACAAAATACTTTAATATGCACAGAAGTAGAGACCTGCTTTTCTAGAAAAACTGGAGCATAATGAGTTCAATGGCATCCATATAAAATGAAGTTCTTAATGTGTTCATTCACCCATGCCTGTGATGCAAATTAACATTTTTCCCGTGTCACCGATCAAAAATGAGTAAAAAAGAGATCAGTTTTACTTGGCATTGCTGTTACTTAAGAAGAGAGCAACCTTGAGAGAGTAATTCATCCCATCCCAGAGTGAACTCCCTTGCAGAAGTTTCTGTTTATCTGTCTTCTCTGATATATGCAAAATTCTTATCTCCAACCATACTGTGGAAGACGCCTGTAGCAGGCCAGTGAACAGACTTCAGGGCTTTAAAGTTGCAGGTAAGCATGCCAGATACCAGACCATGTTTTAGGTGCTCTGGAGTGTCCAAAGTGGCATTAAAAAAGGTCAGGTTGAAACCCCTGCTTTGCAACCCAACATGAGTGGGAAACAGCTACATAGTTCCTGCCCTCATTTACGTCAAAGTAGCATCACAGAATCATTAAGGTTGGAAAAGACCTTTAAGATCATCAAGTCCAACTATGTTCACTCTGGTTGTGTAGTATTGCAAGTTACTACTGCCCTTCCATGAAGTATCATCCTGTAAAGACAACAAGTTGTTACTGGAGAGAAACGATATCTGAGGAAGTGCAAAGCTAGCATTATACACGGTGACTGTAAGTACAGTCTATAGAAGTGCTGTTACTGTGATCAGGTTGAATGCCTGAGCAGGTATTATCACAGAATCAAGATACAAAAGTAATAAAAGGAAGTCTACCATGAGTACAAAGAACAGAAAACCAGGGCTAGCTACTACAGAGGGAGACATTTTTCTTCCTCAGACCTGTGAACTTCTTTGATCTTTTTAGATTTAGATCTAAGATTGCTCAGGTAGGTAAGTTAGTGCGTAGTGTATAGGTTCTTCACACATTTGTTTTCAGTGCTGCTACCTGTTGGTGTTTCACAAACCAACCTATAAGCAAATAACTGTGTTTCAGGCCCGGAAAGTCTGCTGTGTTGCTTTTTATTTTTGCTACTCACTGAACAAGAAAGGAAGCCCATTGGCAATAGCTTTGAAACCAGCGCAAAAGAAAATATTTACAAGCCTTATCAGTAAAGGAAATGAAACAGAAATGCCTATCAATATAGTCCCATATAAACAAATTAACTGCTCTAACTTTAGAAATACAACAAATGCAAATCATTCCAATATGTTTTCTTTTATTTTAATTAGTTATGACTCCTCAGAAAATTTATAGATACTCAACTGCTGATGTAAGCAGAGCTGAAAATTAAAACACGCTCTAAACTATAAACAGGTTTTTACTCTATTTTTTTACTTCCATTTCTCCTGTGTCAGCCTGTAATATATAATGTGTCAAAGGAATTCTCAAAGAGTGAATAAACAATGAGTATCCTCCAAAGTGCTCCAGTAGTCAACTTCCATGGTGCTAACATTGTATCTCAGCTTCCTTGATTTTCCTATGCCCTCTTTTCTTTTCTTAGTTCAGAAGCTCAATGTAAAAAGGCAGAGGTGATGGGAAGAGGAATGTGATGACAGCCTTGTATACAGCATGCAGTCCGGCTTAATAAACTACCACATCTTCAGAGTGTGAAGAGCTGCTGCATTAGAGCCACGCAGAATTTCCCATGTGTAACCTCAAACACATCTGAGATGAGTCTTAAGTTCTAATTGCCATGTTTGCAAAGCACAGCCCAAATATGCGGAAGTTTAGATCATGAAATGGGGCAATACGTACTACAAGGAATCAGATAAATCTTTCTTTCCCTGTGTTGGAGTTATTAATTTCCCGTAGCAGTCAGACCTTTCATCTCCAGCAAGTCCTGGTTCTTATCACATTTCTCAGGGGTGAAGTTCACAGTTTAAACCTACTGAGATAAAAAGGTCTTTCCTTCCAGATCTATAAGAATCAGATCTGTAGTTCTCATCATCCTAGTGCTATTGCTGCTGTCCTATACACTTGTCTTCTCTGTCTAACTGCTGTACCTGTTTTCAGGTATCAAAGGAATTTCTCAATCCATGACCACCGTTCTCCCTTTCAAACTAGCTTTGATGATGTAACTTTTTTTTTTCCCCTCAGTAAACACTTCCGTAGGTCATCAGTGTCTGTCTTCATACTTGGCTGCCTGTAGCTTTTACAGTTTGTGGGGTTTTTTTGTTTCATGCTAAGATCCTTCTCTTAAAAGTTGCTGTCTTTCTAGCTCCTCTCTCAATGGGTCCTCCATTAGTTTTTGGTAAGAAATGTAAACAATTAAAACATGGAAACTTAGAACATCAGAAGAGCTGTCAGGATACGGTTGGTACTACAGTTTGGCTAAACTTATTACCTATTCATTTTTTTGGCATCCCTTACAACGAAGCTGGTGAGGGGTCTGGAGCACAAGTCTTATGAAGAGTGACTGAGGGAACTGGGGTTGTTCAGCCTGGAGAAGAGGAGGCTGAGGGGAGACCTTATCGCTCTCTACAACTACCTGCAAGGGGGTTGGTCATTTTCCACTATCCTTGATTCTCAGGGACCTTCAGAAGATCAGTTCTTGGATGCTGTTTCCTTCTCTATAAAAATGTTAGAGATCTCATTTGTAAAATATTCTAAAAGATTTAATGAGAAAGAACAGTATGCGAGAGCTGAGTTACTTTCCAGTAATTTATTTGTATGTACACAGAGGCATGATAATAGTTACTACCTGTAACTCTGTAATAGTGAGAGTAATGGTGAGAATTATCACCTCTGATGATACTGGGAGCAATAAATTTCCATACTAGTGCCCAAAAAATTACGACTATACTTTTTATTTGTGTTCAAAGTTGTGAAATTACATTGAAGGAAAAGCTTTACATTGTTTCTTTGAGAATGCTTATAGCTGTGTATGTTGTTACAGAATCTCCTGAGTATATTACAGAATCACAGAATCACAGAA
>NW_010540089.1:144973-149286 GCF_000687285.1 Phaethon lepturus | reverse complement strand
TCACATGGACCCATTCCTTGAGCTTGTCCAGATCCTCTGGATGGCATACTGTCCATCAGGTGGACAACTACACCACTCAGCTTGGTGTCATCTGCAAACTTGCTGAGGGTGCACTTGATCGCACTGTGTATGTCATTGCTGAAGATATTAAAGAGTACTGGTTCCAATATGGATCCCTGAGGGACACCACTTGTCACCGATCTCCATCTGGACATTGAGCTGTTGACCGCTACCCCCTGGGTGTGACCATACAACCAGTTCCTCATCCACTGAAGAGTCTTACATTCAAGCAGTGGAGTAGTTTCTTATCTTTTAGATCAATTATGGCCAATTAAGTGTCTCAGCTGCTGGCCTAGAAGGGAAGCTGATGATTGCATGGTGTGAGAGTCTAAATATCGTGAGGACATGGACAATCCAGGACAGAAAATCATGGCAGAATTTATGAAGTGCTTGCTTGGATCTGAACAAGTACTCACACATGCATTATAAAAATGTGAAATAACAGAAAAATCCCAGGTGTTGAGAACTTGTGCCTATGAAGTACTGGTTGCAAAAAAAAGAAACAAAAAACAAACCAGTAACTGGAAGAGAACGGGTGGTTTTGATTTTGAAACGAGGAAATAATCCTGTCCAACTGAAAGAAAACTTGCTCTTTTATTTGAAAGATTAAAATAATCCTTAACAGTTTTTTGGCAGCTTGCAGCTGTAAACTGACACCTACTATAGCAGGTGGATTAAGCTTCAACAAAGTAGTGAACTAAAAATCTCATAACCAGAGCTGATTTCTTCTTTTCATAGGTTCATCCTTGCTTGGCTCTGCAAGGCACTGTCAATAAAGAGGAAAAAACAAAAGAGAAACAGCAAGGTAGGGCTGCCTGCAGAGTTTGTCAGATGTACTTTTCATCTTGCTTATTCCTTGTGAGAGAGGGGAGACTTGATTCTCTGTACAGTGCATTTTTATTTACTGACTACAAAATTGACTTTTAAAGTTAATTTTGCTTTTATTTTTAATACTAAATGATATTGGGTCACTTCCACTAGGTACCACACGAGAGATTTTACTTGTGTTTTCATAGTCTCAGATATACTTAACAAGTATCTGATTTTCAACATTTATTTAAATGGCTCCTGTGGTCTAAACTTCTTATTCTAATGCACAGGGAACTGTGAGGTCAAGCTGTCTGTTCCAGGGGCATATCAGAAGCAGCTGTGTATTCCCTGGAGACCAGACAATGAGAAGGATTATGGAACCTCATTTGTCTTTCATGTGGATAAAGAAATGTGTCCAGAACTGCAAGTGGAGCTGGAGCAAACCATATCTGTCCTACAGGTAAGCATCTGTGCTGACTGCCACAAAGTTTAAAGCTCACTTTTGAATAAACTCGCTCTGAAAACAGTGCCTTCAATTCATGAAAATATCCTTAAACATAAATTGAACAACCTTAATTTGATCAGAAGGTGGCCAGGGACGACTTCAAATGTTCAGGGATGTCAGTTTGGGGTATATTATTCAGGTATGTGAGGATGTCAAAAGCTTGCATTGGAAGCAAATTTCTTGTGGAGTCATCTGTGTCTGTAGTGCTAGGGACCAGCTATTATGAAGGTTACTCGTCACTTCCAGATACATTTTTTTGATCCAGCTTAACTCTGTAGTGTTGTAACTGCTCAGATAATTTTCTAGGCTTGAAGCCTGTCAGAATTCTTCTGTTTATGTATTAGGAATTTATGGGCAGAGAGAGAAGTTTTTTCTCTACCATTGCTTTTTACACACTACTATTTTTTTTATTTTAAAAATTGAATAAAAACATCAGGCTTTTCATTGCATCTTTTACACTGGGGAAGGACGTGAGCTTATCTTAAAATTATACCCTCCCCAACACTAAAATATGTTCAAATTTGGAGATTAAAAAAATCTGAGTCTGCACACGCTTGCTACACGACGATATCTTTCAGCTGTTGAGATGCTGTGTAGCAAGTCTTTTCTGTTAGAAACTTGTAGAGCTCATGCCACGTGCAAAGGTTTATTTAGCTTTGTCACTTCACAGTTTCTGCAGCATGTGTAACGCATAGGAGTGACTGAGTAGTGATTGTGATGACGGCTCCAACATGGCCAGACAACAAAAATGAGAGCAAGGAAACTCTTTATTCTGCGATGTTATTCAATCCCCACAAGCAGCTGGGCAGCATGAATGCTGATGGTGATCTTGACTATTCTAGAGGCAGCTATGGAGAAGAGAACACAGAAAGGAATATGGAAGAATAGCTTTGCGATGGGGTTGTTTGGGCAGCAAACATAAGCTGAAGAGAGAGACCTGGACTTGAGTGGTCAAAAACTCAGAGCCAGGCTAGAAAAACACATGGTAGAAGTCAAGCAGGGAGATTGGCCCAGGTGGTAAATGTCAACCAAACCACCCCTGGTAGCTAGCAGAACATACTCCTTCAAAAGCTGGCATAGATCACAAAGCTATCCAGTCTGACTTCTCCTCGCTTATCGGAGGTAGGAGAGTACTGGGAGCATTGTAATGTTGCTTGCCCTGTACCTAAATGCATGTTACTTGCCCCTGTTAGGAGGAGGACAGTGGGCTTGGAGGGACATTTGACTGAGGACTGATGTTTTTGGTCAGAAGACATCTGTGAAATCTATGGGTAGTTCCTTGTCTGTCTTCAGTTCTTCTTGTGAGAAGGGTGACAACCTGTTGTTTCTTTAAGGTGCTGCCCCCTCCCAAGGGTGGGTGTAAAGGCTCCAACCCACCTGGTAGGCTGTGTAGGTCTGAGTGTGTCCCTGCGATACAAGGGGCTTTTAAATATGACTTTTAAATTTAGGAATCTGCACACAGCTCTCTGCTAAGAGAGCTTGCTACTGGCTAATAAAATATGGGAGAAAACTCGTTTTCTGGCAAACTTTAATTTTCTCTGCTTGTAAAGGTGATTGGTTTTTAATGACGTGCTCCCATGTGTCCTTAAGGCTATGATCTTATTTTGTGGAATTTTTTCTGTATGTCTAGCGCTGTTGCTTTGTTAGTATATTTTCCAAATTTTGCTGTGAAGACAGGATGCAAATTTGCTTTTGTGGGCTTTCTGACACATGTCAGAACACAACTATTTTGGGGGAAATTTTATATTTTGAGGTGAAGATTTTTTGCCGGTAGTAGACAGCTATATTAAAAATAAAATAAAATTGAGTGACAGAAATAATTCCAGCAAAGATCTGTCAAGCAGAGAGCAGGAGGATCTTGAAAAGCATTAGACTTTTGGGAAAGATTTAGTTGTAATGATCTTAAGGATTGTTTGCTGTATTGACATAGGAAAGTCATATCTTTTTTCTGAAGAGCTCAAATAACATTTTGTTTTTTATTAGGATGGTATGAACCCTGATATTGAAAAGCATACTACAGTTCTGGGATTGGGGACTGTACCAGTTAATTCCCTTCCTATTGGACAAAAAGTTGATAGAATTGTTTCTCTGGGAGAGGTAATGTCAACATTTTGCACTTGTTTTAACACGCTTGGGATAACTTTTTCCTCCATTGCCTATAGGCATTTGGAAAGTTAAGCTGCATGTGATTCTTAGAAGTGCTGTTTTCTTGGATGTTTCATCTAGAATGAAATACTGAGATTACTCAGTGCAATTCTTCTAAAAATGTTTTCATGGTTGGACCTTGCAAAGTAAGTATAAATTTCATCACTTTCCAAAGCAGAAGGTCTGTTATGTTGTGAAAGAAAAATATCAGAGGATGAGAAAAGCAAGGAGCTTGCAGAAGAAATATTTTTTTCTTCACCCTGCTCTCTGACTGCATGTTTTGATTTTCTGTGGAGACTATTGAAAATATCTGAAATAGGTGCAAAGGAATGGTGTTCCAGAGATGTAATTTTAAGGGTGAGAGTGTTGTTCTGGTTAGTATCTAGTGACCCCGTTGATGTCATAACCTCCAGTTAGTAGTTCCGCCTATGTAGCTATGTCCTGGTTTTGGCTGGGTTGGAGTTGTTTTTTTCTCCTGATAGATGGTATAGGGCTGTGTTTTGGAGTTGGTATGAGAATACCATGACAAGTTGCTATCAGTTTCAAGATGTGTTCTCTCTTTTCACAGGGACAAAGTTTGGATATGAGTTTGAAAACTGAAGAGAGGTAAGTGGGAACCTCAAAGACCTCTAAAAATCAGGAAAGGCCTTTATGCTCATAGTGAAGATGCTGCGTGACTCTCCCTGCTGTTCTGGGGAGCTCTGTTGTTTCCATGATCTCTTGGGGTAGATTAAAGAACATATCTTTTGGTTATTTTTCTTCTGAAGGCTGTGACTCTTCGCTTTGCAGATAC
>NW_010540089.1:112441-144942 GCF_000687285.1 Phaethon lepturus | reverse complement strand
ATATCATGCCTGCTGAAATATGAACAAATTTTGTGTTCCTAATACTTAAAATAGCCGATGGTGTAAATATTAAGTAGTTTTGTCCAGTGCAGATAGTTCCCAGAATATGTGCAGGGTGTACTGACAAATAGGAAAGGACATCTCAGTGTGTGAAGAGCTTGAACTACAAAGTAGATGAAGGATGCAAGAAAAGAGTGATAAGGAAAGAGTAACACACAAAAACAAGCAGCTGGCTAGTAAGTTGATAGGGTCATTGGGTACATAGTCATTAACTGGAGATCCTGCTCCCCTTTTACAAACTCATAGCAAGTTTATTGGTATTCAGTGTCCCCTTTTGCCTCTGAAGTTCAGAAACTTCTGTGTTAAAATCGCTCTTCCCCTCATTTCTCCATCCATGTCAATACATGATCTCAGTTGCTTCTCATGCAGTCGTCTTCACCTGCTGGGAATGTTTTCTTCCATTGTGAAATTCCTGAAGCTTAATCTGAATACTGTTTGACATAAACTTTGTATTTATACATTAAGGGAGAAATGCAATAGGGAGAAGTTTCATTTTCAATTCCAAAATCTGTTGTTACGAAATAGCTGGTGTATAGACGTACACTAGAACTTCATTTAAGAGTTTGAGCTAGTGCTTCAGATCAGCACCTAGACTGTGCATTCACAGAAACTGCTTGTCCCTGGTAATAACAAATCCTCGAAAATTTTGTTGTTTTTGGTCTTAATTTCTATTTCAGCACTTGGGATCTTGATATACGTCTGGGTTTTGACCTCTGTAAAGAGGAGAGAGAATTTTTGGACAAAAGGAAGAAAATAGTTTCTGAGGCACTGAGGAAGACTCTTCACTTAAAAGAATCCCCTCCAAAAGATGAGGTATTGAGCACAGTGCTGTAGTGAGATTCGTAAAATCCTTTGTGCTTGGTTGATAATTAGGTACTATAGGATTCTTTCCCTGTAACCAACAGAAAGCATGGTTCGCATTCACCATGGTGTGAGGGAGATCCCTGTGATGTTTCAGTTCTGAAGTCTCAAATGTTGCTATATTTCTAAAATTTTTAGGGAGATGTGTGTGTATGTTTTGGAAGACGATTGAAATTTAAGAATGTACGAACTTCCTTTAGTTGAACTCTTGTATCTTGGGCTTTGAGCTCTGAGTTGTGATGGGAAAGTCTATTTCAGAATGGTTAAATTGAAGCTCAGACCATAGGAACAGCTTCCTAATTGGTGATTTGAGGACACTGTTATATCTTGATAGCCTGATGCCTTGCTCTGTGATCTTTGGGTGCTGTTATAAGAATGATTTCTTTTTTTTTGTTCTTATGTGTGTATTGTATGGCATGCAAGTAAATGTGTGATAATATACATAATTTCAGCAAGTGACTGTCCCTAAGATGACAATGCTATGTTTTATAATAAACAATATATTTCAATTTCAATTACAAAGTAGAGAAAGGAGTTCTGGTCGAAATCAAACCTGAAATTACTTGAAATGTAAATAGAAATGGAGATTTTACCTCTTATTTTTATAAGAAGGAGACTTAAAGGGGATTAGTTCTGTAACTTACTGGCAATTCAGAAGCCTGTGATTGTGACTCTTGAGGTTGCTGTCTGCAGGTTCCAGTCGTAGCAGTACTGGGGTCTGGAGGTGGGATGAGAGCACTGACATCGTTCTACGGCAGTCTGGCTGGGCTTCAGCAGCTGGGCCTTTTGGATGCTGCAATGTATCTCAGTGGGATTTCTGGCTCTACTTGGTAAGTTACATGCAGTGTTGATTCCGGAAACTTACAGGTGAATATGATAGTGTTGATGCAAAATAAGGCCAAAACTGCATTTGTGCCATCTGTAGATAGACAACAAAGTCAAATATTTTATCATTTCCCACCTGTGAGTTCTGATGGGGATCCTAAAGAGTTGAAGACTCATTATCACTTGTCACCCATACAGCTACTGGCTAAATTTATGGATCTGCTGCTTTTGCAAGCCTGGCAGTTGAATATTAGAATGTAATTCATGACTAGAACTGCTGTGTGTTCCCTCAGAGCCCTGACTTCAAAAATTTTTCCTATTTCCTTGCTCTCGCCGAGAAGGTAACTGAGGTGGTGCAAGTCACTGGAAACGTGTCCACACAGACCACTACATCGCCACCTTCTAAAATGGCGTATGAATAGAAGAGTAACACCGGCTTGCCCTTTGGAGGACTGGAGCCATGTGCTGGAATGTTAGACATGGCTAGAATGTTTCAGTAGCTCAGTTCTTGGAGTTTGTGGTGACATCATCCCTCATAAGTACACATTGTTTTCATGAAATTATTTCACTGAGCAGTTGGGCTACCTGACAGCATAATCCTCCCTTTCAGAGCTCTGTGTGTTAAACTAACTCCTGTGTACCTAGTATTTTTCCACCAACCTTGCGATCTGGCCTGCCCCTTTTGGTTCAGAGACAGACTTTCAAACAAATGTAGGCATCTGTTCAGGTGGGTGGCCGATAGTCCAACCTAGTTTCTCAGTTAATTGGACCCGTGTTCTGATGAAGGCTATGGCCTGTATGTTGGTAGTACCCCTGCTGTCAGCCAGTCTCTCAGGATCCTTAATAGCCTGGAGTTAACTCGTATTTATGAACTGGTTCATGTGTGCTAGCGTATGATGCTTGGAACATCCTTGAAAGGTAGGTTAGCAATCGGGATGAAGTTGTCCTCTAAGTGTCAGGGTTTTCAACACGTTTTAGAGTTCAGAGATCCATTATAATGGTCTCTTTTCTTCGCAATGTTTTATCTTTTCGCTAGATTTCTCAAGCTTTTAGTTCAGTGCTGCAGCCCTAATTAGAACTAGCTAAAATTATTTACGTGAGGGTCGTTATTACTGATGACATTAATGTAAGCATTTTCAGGTGTTTATCAACATTGTATCAAGACCCTGACTGGTCACGGAAAGACCTTCAAGATGCAATCAGAAGAGCTCAGGGTACTGTGTCCAGCAGCAAAGCGGGGGCATTTTCCCCAGAACGCCTGAAATACTATTTCCAGGAGCTGAATGCAATGGAGACTAGTGGACAAAAAGTTTCCTTTACAGATTTGTGGGGCCTAATTGTGGAGTATTTCCTACAACAGAAGGTAAAAGAGTTCATGTTTGGATGCGTACTGCTCTTTGTCTTTCAGCTGGGAGCTCTGCCCGCCTACATGTTGTGTGTCAAGAAACCAATTACCCTCTACCTTTGTGAGCTGTTGTGGAATAAGCATAGGGAGCTCTCATCTCTTTCTGCCCTGGGTTTCCTGGCACCCTTCTTTAGTAAAGAATTTCGAAGTCATATAGATCAGTGCTATAGAAATATGTAGTGTTTATTTTGGCATGACTGTCACTAAATTAATGGCTTTTGTATTGGGTAGGTTAAGCCTGAGAGGATGATGTTGGTTTTGCAAAATGGCATTACTGTGCAGTATTTGCAATGCTGATTGAAATCAGAAATCAGAGGGGTAACTAGTTTATTAATAACACCAGACATTCTAAATATGCAACTGCAGAAATATTCTGGCAAAATATAACCATATGCATGGACAGAGGCAGGAAAAGGGACTTTGAATTAGTAGTATTGTTAGTCAGAAATGCTAAGCACCAGCTTCAAATTGTCAAAGTATGGGTACAGAACTTACTTGACTAAAGTGTGGTTTCATTCCTTGCTTGTGACCAGGAAGATCCATCAAAGCTGTCTGATCAGCAAGAGGCAGTGAAGTGGGCCCAGAACCCCTATCCTATCTATGCAGCTGTCAATGTGAGACCCAATGTTAGCAGTGGTGACTTTGCAGGTATGAACATGGCAAATTTATTTTTGTTTGCTACAGTCCATAAATTCCTTTTACCTATCCAGTTCCTTGGGTAGTGAGTAGGTGACAACAGGAGAAGTGGCTCAAGCAGCAGTTGGCAGTGCAAGAGGCAATAGGATACTGATTGGCAGAGTGTTATCATCCTGATGGCAAATGTCTTCATCATGGCTATAACAGAGAAATGAGATTCAACTCTGCTGGCCATTCCACATGTTTTGCTAGAAAGTACCTGAAATTATTAGGAGCTGAGAGGGAAGATTCTTACAATACACGGGTCTGTCTGATTCAGAGAATTTAAGTCCTTGGTAATTGGGTGACCTGCTTTGTTTTATACTCTCAGATAATCAATTTGTGTAGGATTCATGTAAGATGATGGATTGGCAACCTTGTAGCATCCATCATCAAAACTGTGGTATTTAGCAGCTTGGGTTCTTGCTGGTTATACAATTACAGTAAAAAGATGAAGGCCAGTCCTATTCCAGCTCATTTGAAACTTTAAATATGATGCAACAAATGAGAGTAGATACAGGGAGACAGAAAAACAAACATTTGTGTCCATCTGTGTACCATTATGGGACTTTTGTTTGTTTTGTTCTGGAGGAGGAATGTGTGTGTATGACAATGAATTTGATTTGTAAATATTTGTAGACAGCTTTCAAGCATGAGGAGACGCTTTGGTAAGCAGACAATGAAGTCTGACACAGGGGGTCAACTGAGTTTTCAAGTCAGTACTGTAATAGTTGCTGAGAGTTGGTAAGTAGTGTGAAGAAAGGCTGAGAAAAGTGAAGTAGCTTCCATTTGTGATGGAAAAGGGAGCCCTCAGAATGGTTTAAAGTTGAAGTAAAATAGGCAGTTTATTTCTGCAGTAACAAAGTCAAGACAAGCAAGATGAAATTCTGCCCACCCCCCCTCAAGGGGCAGGAAGAAAAGAGGTTGTATTTAGTCAATGAAAGCCTGTACAATAGTTGTTGTTAATCATGTGTAAAATAGGCTCCCTGAGAAGAATGGCAGGGAAACCCATAGTGATGGGGAGACTGGAGGGAGACTCCCTTCTGTCTCCCTTGTGTGAACAGAAATTAGATGAGGTTTTTTTACCTATGTTTACTCTGGGATAAGTAAATATCCTGTTGGCTTGTTCTCAGAATGGTGTGAGTTCACACCTTATGAAGTTGGATTTCGCAAATATGGAGCTTTTGTCCGAACAGAGGACTTTGACAGTGAGTTCTTCATGGGACGGCTTGTCCAGAAACATCCAGAGCCTAGGATTTGTTTTCTACAAGGTATGATCTTACAGTAATGGATAAAATGACGAGATGGAAAAGAACTATGCTGCTTTTGGGACTTATCAACTTAAACCTGTGCCTTTTTGTCCCTTTGTAAAGAATTTGAAGGAAAAAATGTAAAATCTTTCTGCAGAGGTTTAGGTGCATGTTCACAGTATTATGGCCTGAAGTCCTGAGTCTGTAAGAAGACTCTATTATAAGCTGCCTGTCAAAAAACTTCAGCTTAGGTCTTCCCATTCTCTTGCCATCTTCCCCTTGCTGATAGAAGAGCTTTTCTCTTGGAGAAGTTTCTGCATTATATTATTACATCAGAATTTGCCACATGATTAACTCAAAGATTTGAACTCAAACATCACTTGTTCGAATACTAGGGGTCAAGCAACAGCCCACTCCCATGACAAATGGCAGCTGAATTATAGGCCTTTTGGTTACACTGTGAAAAGCCTTTTCAGTATTAAATTCTTCTACCTTTCTCCTGCAGGAATGTGGGGCAGTGCCTTTGCTGCAAGCTTGGATGATATCTGCATGAAGGTGATTGGTATAGGACTGGGCTTTTTAGATCCTTTCAAAGATGTTATCAAAGTTGTAGGTAAGAACATACATTAAAATAGTAGTATTTTTGTTAAAAATTCCTTGTTTTGGAATGACACAAATAATATGACTCAAATGTACTGTGTGTAGTTTTCAAGATTAGCATAAAGGATGGATTTGGACAGGCCTTTCTTGAACTGTGTATTATTCCCTTTCATCACACATACAGTGAAGAGAGTAATTATAGTTTTTCAGTACGCTTTCTATTCCTCCTTTTTTTAAAAATTGTATCTGACTGCCTATAAATTTGGGCTAGTTCTGGGAGCCGTCTTAAACACACGTTGCAGTGCAGGGGTCTTACTCATGAGAAGAGGAAGAATAGAAGCTGGACTGCTAAGCAGGAGGTGGAAAATAAGTTTTCAGCTCCCTCCTTGGTCTGATTTTATGTTTATGCATTGTTCTCCATTTGTACAATGCCTCCCTAGCAGTGAAAAGGAAGTGTATTAAAGGCTGAGAGTTGCTCAGGTACATAGTTATAGCCTTATAGTAAGTAGGGGTTGGAGAGATTCTTTCTTCTCTGCTTTTGCAGCCCTAGTTTCCCCCGACGTGCACACTTCTGTTGTTGTAAGTATAAATGCTACTGTGTGTGGATGACTGTTGTCTTATGAGACAGAAGATGTCATCACTTGGTAACAAGGGTTTCTTTCTGTGGGTTTGAAATGAATATGGTTTTATGAGTAATGCTATTCCCTTTAAATAATTATCCAACTTTATCCCTAAACCATAGAATATGCAGCTTAAATTTCATTACCATACTTTTTTATTAGAGGACAAATTCAGCCTTAGGCCAGTTGGGTAAATATGGTATTAAAAACTCTGATTGAAATATTGGAGCTGGACAAACATTTTCTATGTGTTCTGCATCCCTCTGTGGCTTCTGCAGATGACTGCCGAAAATTCCATTTCCGAGATCCAACACGACTGAAGACTCGCTTGGTTATACCTGGGGGCCCCTTGTTACAAATTTTTCAGGATTTCTTCAAGTCCCGGGTCACATGTGGAGAAACCTTCAACTTCATGCAGGGATTGTATCTTCACAAAGATTATGTTAACATCAAGAAGTTTGTGGCTTGGAGAGGTAAATGAGTCTATAAGTATTTAGGATATAAAATACTGTGTTAGTAGTCTGTAACAGTCAATGCTACAGAACATAAGTGAGCTCCACTTTGTTCCACTGAAGTCAGGGAATTTACCCCTTCTTACACTGTAGCAAAACCTTTGATCTGCTATGTATAGTCTGTCATATAAGGCAAGCTCATCATCAGACTTTACTGGTCAGCCTCCGATGAACGCGTATGTTGGAATGTCTTTTTTTTTTTCTTCTTACAGCCCCAGCATAAGCTTTGTTTGTTGCTTGTACCGAGAGGTGTATAATGAATCATTATAGTTACTTGTGCTACTTGGAGTGTCTTCCAGGAACTCATCTGGATGCGTTTCCCAACCAGCTGACCCCTATGGAAGAGAGCTTGTATTTAGTGGATGGTGGCTTTTCTATCAACTCTCCCTTTCCTTTGGTACTTCAGCCGGAGAGGGATGTGGATGTTATCTTGTCGTTCAATTTTTCCTGGGAGGCTCCATTTGAGGTGAGAGATATAGCTGAGCATTATTACATGAAGATAAAAGGACGGAATGGTAGTCACAATGGCAGCAGATCAGTCAATGCTGAATACAAACACTAATGAAAGAATGCATTACAATAAATCCTTACATCTTTCAAATGTTATTGTATTATGCTTTTTACTGTAAATGTCATGAGGAGATGGAAAGTGACAAGTGTAATAAGATTCAAAACTTTCCAGAAGTCTAAATAAATTGTCACCTACAATAAGAGTATTTACTTAGCTCAGGTGATCCTTGTTACTTAAATGTACGCTTTTAGTGGAAGAGTGGCTATTGGTGATTTTCTTCATGCAAACAAGTTATTTCCTGTATATACAAGTGTTTACTTTTAAGTGCAGAAAAGTCAAGGTGAATATATTTAGAGTAACAAAACATAAAAAGCTTCAGCTGCATACTGTTGATGTTTGGTAGCAGTTCTCAGTTCTGCTTTTCATTCTTCTTCTGTACCACCAGTGAGAGAAATTTTCTGCCAATCTGAAGTTGGATTTCTGTCACTTTTTTTTGGTGAAAGTCTCTCTCCCTGTGAGGATTGTAGTTATGTGATCTTAGAGGTGCTGCTGGTATTCCACTGAAATTATTTTTGTTCTTTGACAACAGGTTTTAGAGCTGACTCAGAAATACTGTGAGGAACGGGAAATTCCTTTTCCAAAAATCAAATTGAGTGAGGAAGATGAAAAGAAGCCAAAAGAATGTTACATGTTTGTGGATGATGATAATCCAAGGGCTCCAATTGTGCTCCATTTCCCATTGGTGAATGACACCTTCCAGAAATACAAAGCTCCAGGTAAGGGAGCTGTATCTTAAAGAGCTATTTTTACAGTCCTTTGGGTATGTTGACAGAGAAAATTCATTAGGTTCAATGTCCCTCCTTTAATTCTTCCTAGTATTCCCTGCAATTATTACATTGTTACTTTCATTTCAGGTAGAATCAGCTTCCACCAGTTTTTTGGAACTAAAAAAACAAACTAGTTTTTTTTGAGAAGGGAGAGTGGGAAAAGAGGCTGATGAGGAAAAAGAAAGAAAATCTAAAGGCTGGAAGAATCAAAATTAGGCAATATTTTTGCTTCTTTCTGAACCTTTCTATAATAGCAACAAGCAAAAGTGTTTTTAGCAAATTAATGTTCATCTTTCAAGATGGCAGGGTGGTAGGGTGCTAAACACGAGTTACTATATTCTGAAGATTATATACTAACCTCCTAAGGTCAGTGGAACTCAAGGTGTTAGTGTCTTGTTTTAGTGTAGGACAGCACTTCCAGGAAGAATTGAACTTCGTATTTCTTATTTTGAGCATGATAATCGTGGATGCACTAAACAATTTATCACAATGAAAATGTATTTTAGTCCTGTATTTTGGAGTCTAGTGAAAGTAGAAAGGGTGTTAATACTTTACCTTAGGTTTCCAAGCATTTTGGATCCTGAAGGAGCTGAAACCTTTGAGGAAAAAGTTAAGTTTCAACAGTTATCTGTGATATCCTCCTTGAAGAATCCAACTGAAATGAGTCTACCACAGCTGGTGGCTTTTTTGTTTGTTTGTTTTTTTGTCTGCTGCAGGAGTT
Organism: Phaethon lepturus; assembly: GCF_000687285.1. Taxonomy (NCBI): domain Eukaryota; kingdom Metazoa; phylum Chordata; class Aves; order Phaethontiformes; family Phaethontidae; genus Phaethon; species Phaethon lepturus. The sequence continues at coordinate 136,075 of NW_010540089.1, read as the reverse complement.
AAACGTGAGTCAGAAGAAGAGATATCCTTTGGTGACTTTGTCATTGAGTCAAAAGATTCTCCTTACCGTACACTAAATTTCACCTTTGAGCCATACGATTTCAGCAGGTTAGTGGAAGTGAATCGCTACAATGTTCTGAACAGCAAGGACACTCTCTTCAAAACCCTAAACTTGGCTCTGCAAAGGAGAAAGTTGAAGAAAGTCATCAATACATCCAATACATGAGCAGCTTCCATAGCTGAAGATACGGTCAGGCTGCAGTGTATGAAAACCACGTGGTTCAAGACAGAATACTGAAAACTAGTAGCTGGAAACTGTCATCTTGTGAAGGGAGTAGCACACATGACACTGAAAACTCATTCCAGATAACAGATGGTCTTATGAGAACCCAAGGGATGTACAGTACAGCATGGATGTTGCTTTGTTGTGTGGGGAAGAGTAGGGAATTATCTAACCCAGTATCTCATCTTACAGTGGCTGATACCTGATGACTAGGGAGGTCTATTCAAATAGTTCAAGCATCTGGAGAATAATCTTCCAAACTCCACTGAGTGAAGCACCTCTTTTTGTCAAAGGTGCACTGGCATTTGAGGAAACACTGATTTCTTCTATACCTTTATCTCTTGCTTTTTGAACCTCTCTCCATGAACCTTTACAATTTACATCATCTGTCAAGGGACCCCACAGATTGTAACTGTGCACTGAGAGAGGAAATACGTCCTTTTGCTTTCAACTTGTGACTGGCTGATGCCCGTGTACTTTCAAGACTGAAGAGTCATTATCTGCTTTCCATTTTTGCCCTTCATGGTTTCAAAGATCCCTGTGATACTTCCTTCCTACCCTTCTCAAGGATTATAATGGCTTTTATTCTCCCAAAAGTTCAATATTGAGTACTTTTCTTTGGTAACCATTTGTTTTTGAGGAAATGATAGTTCCTTTTTTTATATTTAACAATTAAAGACACATCATGGGATTGTGTTGCTTCTTCCTACAGTTTGATCATCACGAGCTGATGAAATTTTAAAAATACTTTAAGTCTTATCTTTCTCTTTCAGTGTAAGAGGAAGGAAGGCTCCTTTGAAGAGTCTGAATTAGATATTTTTTTCCTTACACGTGGGCTTGCAATTCAGTTAAACCTTTGTTCAAGGAATTTCTGTGTATGTCTATATATTTTAGTAACATCAATATTCAAGGTAGGCACATCTTATGAATGTGAATGAATAAAATAATGTCAGATGCTGCTATGCTGTAGGATGAAATTCACCTCACTTTGCAGAAAGCTCAGAGAAAAGTGCTGGATTATGCAGTTGGAAACTATCTACTACAAAAGGGTGACAAAAAAACACTGTTTACTTTTGTGGCTTTTACATTGAGCTGAATGTACTGTTTCTGTATTTGAAAACTGGAGATGTGAAATTTGTCTTTTCTGAAATGATGTAAAGGCTTATAAGCAGGTATGATTCATTATATATTTTTTAATGTGTTTCTCTTTTAATAAATACTAGTTTTGCTAATGTGCTTGTCACAATTTTTCTTATGAACACTTGTCTCGATATACCTTTCCTTATTCCAATAAAAAGTAAGCAAAAAAAGTCAATGTCATATTATATTGCATAGTTTCTTGTATTACATCAGGATACCTGACAGTGGGAAAGTGACTTACCAAGTCCATCTTGGACTGGTGTTGCACAACAGCAGAAAGTAATCTCTTCATTGTGAAACTACTCTTTGGGGAAGCATGGCTCAAAATTGAATTTTTTAGACCTATTTCAAACAGTGACTTCATCTAGGTGATTAAACTTCCCTGATACCTGGAAGGATGTATTCTTTATGTCCTTAGCACTTATTTACTTAAGCTGAAATGAGAGAAACAGCAACTTAATGTTACCATTTTTCTTTATAATTGGTGCCACACGGCTACCTGCATTGCAGGAATTGGACATGTGTCATATTTAAGTGTATTTTGTATATTTTTCCATATAAAATTTTCAAGTATTCTTGTCTCAGCTGCCTCAGCCTGCCACCATACCATGCTTTTGAATGTTTGTTTGTGGTAGGATGGGGGTTTCCTTTGTTCCTTCTGAGTTGTTCCTTTTTTTTTTTTTTCTGATGTGAATCTGAGTTGAACTGCAATGGTTTGGTTTACTTCTACTTTCTTGTTTTTGAGGTCCTTTCCTTGTCAGAGATGCTTGGACACTGTGGAAATATAGGTATTTAGATACGAGCATATAGATGGGAAGGTGGAATGTTTTTCTCCAAAACTGTATGTACTCAAATTTGCTGAGCACATACAATGGAGTCTTTTAAGGCACAGCATTTCTGCAGGTTCTTCCACTTCTTCTTTGCTGGAACAAGATACGGGGCCCTAATAGTTCATTTTAATTTCCTAAATTGGTGTGTAGGAAGTAGTTGCCTCACTTGAAACTCCATATTATGGCAGGAGAGTTGTCCACAAGTCTGTGCACTCACTGTATGGCATATGTTCTTCAGTCTTGTTGAAATGCTTCTTGTCTTCTAGGGGGAAAAGTCTTTTGTCCTGGCATTTGAATTCAAGCCTAGTTATTAAGGAGAAATCAGCCTGGCATCCCAAGTCAAAGGAACATTCAGGAGAAATGGGAGGCAGGTAAGTTTGGGGTTGGTTGGGTTTGGTGTTGTTGTGTCTCCCCCATCCCACCCCAAATCCCAGGGTTAGAGCTCTCTCACAAAGGAGGGCCAATGGGGAAAGGAGCCCTGAAACTGGGACGAATACATCAGCTTTTTTTGTCCCAGGAAGAACTCGCATGGGTGTCTTAACTTGCTCTTGCTGGATGTTTACAAGAGTAGGTATGCGTGCAGGCTGCATGTTAGTCCAGAGACAAGATGTGTACAAAGATAGCCTGCAGGCTAACCTGTCTTTCTGATATCTTAGCTTTATTCTAAGGAAGGCCTGGTTGATAAAAATTGATTGTTCTGAGGCAGAGTGCACTCAGCTAATCATGTACTGCTCATGTTTCATACCCTTTCATAATCCAAACTAGCCATGCAGTATTTTTCCTGGTATCAAACACTTGCTTATTTGCCAAGAATGCTTAACAGCTCATCATATTAGTGTTCAAAAGGGAATGTCTCAACACATGAAGCTTTTTGGTTACCGTCCTATGGTGTCCTCCAGGACATGAGCTACTTCGGAGCGCCATGGAATTTTACTTGCCAAATTTCCTTCTCTTGCCAGGATGTAGAACACGAAGTGGTGTCTTTGCTGTGTTGTAATTGTGTCTTTTGATTTTAGACAGACAAAATTTATCATGATGTTCTGGGAAGTGTTTTGTGGCCCTACTTTGTGATGGTTTTAGGGAAAGGGAAGTTCATGTAACCTTTCTTGATTATTCTGTCACTGTCTGCACCTAGTGGAGTTGATAACTCATGTATCCCTTTCAGTCTTTTTTTTAAATATATAATGTAAGATCCATTGAAACACTTAATGAATGAGGTCTTTCATAAAAAGCTTTTAGAAGAATTTCTGTATTGCATAATTAAATGTATTTATATATGTACAGATGAATACACTTGGAAGATTGGTGGATAATGAAGGAAAAAACCCACAACAAGTACGTTATTGACTTAGTGTTCTTGATGAGGGGAACTTGGACCATTTAAGCAACCTTATCTTCAGATTAATCCTGTAAAATAATTCAAAATATTTCATACTCTACTCTAGAGAGAGAGCGTGCAAAAGCTTGGAATTGCTGTTACTAACTGTTATCCCAAGAGTCCTGGTTGGGCTCTCATTTCAGTTTCTCTTACTGCTCCCCTTCTCTGTGTCTCAGATTGTCCAAAAAAACAAATTTTGCTTGTAGCACTTGAGGGTCTGTCCTGGTTTCAGCTGGGATAGAGTTAATTTTCTTCACAGAAGCTAGTGTGAGGCTATGTTTTGAATTTGGGATGAGAAACTGTTGATAACATGCTGATATTTTCAGTTGTTGCTAAGCAGTCAAGGACTGTCTGGTCTTTTCACGCTGGCCTGCCAGTGAGAAGGCTGAGGGTGCACAGGAAGCTGGGAAGGGACTCAGCCAGGACAGCTGACCCAGGCTGGCCAAAGAGATATTCCATACCATATGATGTCATGCTTGGTATATAAAGCTGAGACGAAGAAGGAGGAAGGGATGGGGAGACGTTTGGAGTGATGGCGTTTGTCTTCCCAAGTAACCATTATGTGTGATGGAGCCCTGCTTCCCTGGAGATGGCTGAACATCTGCCTGCCCATGGGGAGTGGTGAATTAATTCCTTGCTTTGCTTTGCTTTGCTTGTGTGTGCAGCTTTTGCTCTACCTATTAAACTGTCTTTATCTCAACACATGAGTTTTCTCCCTGTTACTGTTCTGATTCTCTCCCCCGTCCCACCGCAGGGGAGTGAGCAAGTGTCTGTGTGGTGCTTAGCTGATGGCTGGGGCTAAACCATGACAGGGCCATATATGGCTGATGTTGGTGCTGCAGCAATGCTAATACTGAATAGTACTAAAAATGTAACTTACTTATTTTAATTTGTATGGTAATACTGTTGTAGAAAAGGGGACAGGATCCTGATCCTGACTGTTGCATCTTTCTATGAGCAGCTGTTCACTTAGCTGCCTTTTCTGTCTTTCCTTTCTTTCAAATGTGTTGCTCAAAATCTCAGTCTAAACCACACTGGAGGAAAACTCCAAGTCCTACAACTTTCAATGAGCCTGGGTGACTTCATCTAGCTCCTAGTACATCTTGAGGCCAGGTCCAAGGTGGTTATCCTTGCCTTGAGCCATTGCGGGTAGTCCCGGCTCTGACTGATTCCTCTAGTGTTGGCTTTGGGCTCCCAGAAGCTACTGGGGCAGCTCCAGGGCATCGAGGGACTCCTAACAGAAAAACAAACAAATTTAGTGCTCTAAAACTTGGCTGGATTACTACACTTGCTCTTATTCATGCTGTTGGCTTGAGGTCCAGCTGAGCAAGGCTGTAGTGGTAGAAGGTCTGAGCTGTGCATGGCTTACGCTTGCAGACAAAAGTGTCTGTGAGTGCGACAGAGTCAGTTGTCGGAGCAGCAAGTGGAGACAAGAGACTTGCACCATCATACTGTTGTCAGAGGGGTACCGACTGCACTCTGGGAATCAACCGAAGACATCAAAGCGGAGAAACTGGGTCCTAAGTAACAGCAATTTTTTTTTACAACACTTTTGTATTTGCCCTGTGGCAGGATAACTTGGGTTATTCTAGTTCTTCATAAATGTTCAGCATGAATGATTTACGTAATAAACATTTAAATGAACCTGGATTTACACACCAAAGTAACTTGATTTATGTGCAAGATGTAACAGCTCTTCAGGACTGCTTTTTTCTTCTGTTCCAGGTAAAAGACACTTTTGTAGCCTTCCATAAAATAATTTCTAAAGTATGGAGAACAAGGAAAGAACAAGAAAATAATGGTTTTTTTTAAATATATCTCTCTATATCTAGCCATGATAAACCTAGCAAAATATGGCAGGAAGTTAGTACTTAAAGAAGGGTGGAGTACTAAAGTACTGCTTATTCTGTAGGAAACCACATGTGATGATTTGCAGAAAAACAAGGCTTGGCAGCCAATTCCCAAGGTAATGAGTTTCCAAGGGGTGAGGGAGGAACAAAGGGATGATCCAGTTGGAAATGTCATGTGTTAGTGTATATAGTTCATGGAATTTCTTCATACAGTTCTTAAAACCTGTGAAAAATTGATTGATTGCTCAAAGCTGACTTTGAAAAATAGTGATGAAAGATTGAGAGCTTGTGGGTGAAAGTTAAATGCCGAGCCAACAAACAAAGCCTTGTAGCTGGTGTTTACTACAGGACACCTGATCAAGGGGAGGATGAGCAAGATAATATCGGAGTTACTTCCTAAAGAGCCTTAAAAATGTGGAAAGCTCACTTCCACTGAGAAGTTGAAAGTGACAAAATTGTCGAGGTGAAGAACTGCGGTTTTGATTATGTTAATAAGAATTGGAAGTTGTGGCAGTGAATTGAATTAAATTGACTCACACTTAAATCACAGTCACCTTGCTTTGCTGTTCCTACAGTAGAATCACTTTAAAAACCGTTTAAAAAAAACCTTTTGGTTTTGGTTTGACCAAAGTGAATTAACCTGGTGCTTCAGACTCTAACAACCTGATCTTTCAACTATGATCACCCTTAACACAGAGCATACTGCCTGCACCTGCAAGACCACTTATTCATATAAGCAGGTATTACAGATAAGGTGGCCTTACTTTTGTGGGGTTGCTAGATTGCCATGGACAAGAACCTGTTTGCATTCACAAAAATATAGGTTTCTTTTCCTGTGTAGGTGATTGCCAAGTTATGTTCTAAGTATCTGAGAAGCTTCTCCAGCTGAAGCTTCTTTTCAGCTATAGTGCTCGGCAACTAAAATAAAATTACTTTGGAAGATTTTTATAATAAAAATTCTCCTGTGGATTTTTGAAGCCCGAAGTAGTGAAGAAACAATATAAAATGGCTAATGGGATATCATACGCTATTAAGAAAACAGTGGCTTCATATGAAAATAACTGCTTGTTTGTCTTCCCTTCCAGTGTCAAAGGCAAGCTGCGATGTGGCAGCAGATCTTCTGACTGCATCTCCGATCACTTCCCAAACACAGGTTTATTGTAACTGCAGTGGTTCAAAGTGGAATGAAACTTAAAATGCAAGCACCACAATGCTGCGAAGGTAAAATTTATGCCTCTCTGTTAGATTGCTCAGGGCAGCACGGGATAAACAGCAGAGTCAGGGCAAAGGAGGGAGCAGAATCTTGTGATAAGGGGAAGCAGAGAGGGCAGACACTGGTGGCCTGTTGTTGTGTGTGTTTAAGCCAGCTCTGTGGAGCAGAAGTAGAAGTAAAGGGCTCAGTGCCCTAGGAAAAGCTTTGCCTGGGAAAATGCTGGAGCAGGAAGGGGACGGTATTGTTCCTTGAAGGGTGCTGTGTTTTGGAGCAGGATGGCTGAAGAAATTTTTGCATTTTTCTAACAAATTTACAACTTACAAATTTTTTCTTTGCAAGACAGTGTTAATTATATTGAACTTTACCTCTTTATAGTGCTGTGCAAAATCTTTACAGTATTGCTAACTCTAGTAGGTGAAAAATGTGTCTGGAATCACATCCGAAAATCTTAAACTGAGGCAGAAGTGGTACTATCTTTACTGCTTTTGATGTGGCAAACATTACACCAGACTTTTAATCACACGTTTGTGCTCAGTTGCTAGGTGAGACACTTTATTCAACGCCTCAAAAGGGAAAAAGACAAATACAGGAAGCAACATCTAATCAGAACGTGATATTGATATGACATGGCTTTGAACAAGGCAATGAGATCCAGAGGTATAGGAGGCTGAAATATTTTCAGTGGAAAGAGGGAAATACCAATAGCGTTGAACAAAATTCTGGTAAGGTCTCACGTAGAACCAGTGAGCATGTTGGCTGGTCACCTGTGTTTGAGGAAAATGAACTCAAACAGATGCATGGATGAGGAAGTACGGGAAAGGGAAAACCTGCCATTTGAGAGGACACCAGATGACTGTAGGTTAATCTGCTTCTTACAGCAACAGTTGAGAATCCACCTGTCTGCTCTTTATGAAAGCCATCTAGAGACGGGAGATAAAACTAGAAGGCCAATGTTGGTGTGAGAAGAAATGTGTTAAGGAATAAACTTAGACTGAACATGAGAAGAATGTTTCAAAGTTTTGTAGCATTTATGAAAACTTGACAATGTTTAGGCTAACTTATTGGTGGACATCTAAAGTAGAAGTTGATAATCATATAACAAATGATTTATACAAAGGTATGTCAATGTTTTTAAGCTGTGTTCCATTGTTGCGTATCTTCTGGGTTTGCAATCAGATCTCAACAACTGGTAGAAAAAAAATGCTCATACCTCCCTAGACTCTGTATAAGCAAAGGAAGCCTGTATTGTTTTCTCCTTAAAATAAAAACTACTGGAGGAGCTGAAGCAAGTTAGAATTGCCCCAGATGAATTTTCAGACGAAAAAGTACTTTTATTGCTGTTAAAAAAAAAAAAAAAAAAGGCAGCCACGATGAGTGGCTATAGATGTCCAGGGACTTGAAGGATGAGATTTTACTCAGACCAGTCACAAGTCTTCCTATATAATACTGTACTTTTAGGAAATGATACATTTAATCAAATGGATTTCTTTATAGTCTTCCCTCTCAGCAGTGTACATACCAGGGTTTTTAGCTTCCATTGGGAGAGGTGGGCTGTGAAATGAAGTCAATGGAAGCCTGAACATTGGGTCAGGCATCTGCAGCTACAATGGTCTTTAGACAGAAATCCCTTACACTGGTAGAGATAATGATGTTTTACTTTAGGGCAAGTCTCCGCTTGCTGCAGGGTTTGTTCAGGAATTGAAATAAATGTTTATTTCACTACTTCAGTTGTGCTGTAACACAGAAGTTCAGTCACAAACTTTGCTCCTGCTATATTTGGCTCCATGCTGACATGGCAAATAGGACACTACAGGCTTTCTGGAAGCTTGGGAACAGTGCTTGCTCTCCTTCCAGTTTCCTCTACCTTAGTCCTATTTAAGAATCATAGCCATGATAATTTGGTGTATAGGCTCCTCCTGCAGTATAGTGAGTCCTGAGAGAATCCATGCTGCACGTGAAGCATTAGATGAAGGTAACCTCAAGAGCACTGTCTGTACAGATTGACTTGGGTGTCGCTTTTTGGTGAAAGTACTGTGTTCTGAATCAAGATGAGGAAACAGACTACTATACTTTCACCTAGTAATACTCAAGGGAAGTTTAGTTTTCCTTCCCACTCCCTCTCTTGAAGGTAAGATACTCTTGATGACAACAGGTTGAGATGTGGTGGGAACTAAGACATGGATGTAAAACAAATGACATCTGTGTCAGAAGGGGGGCTTCATCAACATGTCAAAGACATGTTTGAGCAGTTACTCTCTGGAAAATCCAGTGGTCCCTGAGGTTATGAACTATGTTTTCAGGTGACCCATGTATGTCTCTGAAGGGAAAAGAGAAGAAATGTAGGAGTTGGATGTGGAAATTTTCTTGGGAGAAAAGTGAGGAGCCTGCCAAGTGCTGTTGAATGTAAATTTATTTATGACACAATTTTTTGCAATTCATGGTGGTACTCCTAAGCTTGCTTGCTATCCAAAGGAGTGTCATCATGCATATCCCTGTGCTGCTCCCTCTGCAGTGTAACGATATAATTGAAATACTGCTGTGAGGAATTGTGGTTCTTGTAGTATAAGGAGCAGATTAGTGCACTTGAAAATGTCTCTTTACCTGTTCCAATATTTATATATGTATCTAATAGTTCTTCCTCCACTTCTGACTTTCCTGGTGAAACAGTAGCAGAGCTCAGTAAAGTTGCACAAAAGCATGAGACCTCTAAGCCACAAAAACATCCTTTATTGCATGAAGGAATATTGATAACTCTTTTCCCTGTGAGACTATAGCTTCTGACTGTGGATTTCCCAAATATCAAACGGGGAGAATGGGGAAGATTGGAGCAATGGTATCAAACCCCACTTCTGTTGACTCAGCACTGACACACATACCTGCATGCTCTTTCATGCCCATCACATTTTTCAAATGCATTAAAGGGAGATAGTGCCCTCTTACATGACGCTGCAATGACTCTTCACCCACTCCTCAACAAGGCATCACCTGCTGTATTTGTAATCTTAAAATTTCCTAAGACAAGACCTTGAGCTACAGGAACAGTAACTTCATTAGCCTGTTGCAAGAATAAACTGCTGTATTTAGTGGGCATGCCATAAAATTATATTTATTACTGTCCTGTTTCCTGCAAATGTCTGAGCAATTCACTCTGAAATGAACTGGATCTGACAGAAGGACCTTTCAATTTCGGGGCAAAATATGTCAGTTAGAATTGGGGTTAGTAATACAGGAGAGACCTGGGAAACGTTCTGTTATTAACTATAAGCTCTGTAAATTACTAACTACAAGTTTTGTCATGTACCTCATCTTCCCTGCTGTAGTTCTGTGGGTGTGTAATCATGCCTATATGATTTTTACTATTGCACTTTCATCCACAATTGCAGTCAAGCTCAGCAGTGGTGTTGGTGTGTGGGGTTCTTTTGGTTGGTTTTTGTTTGTTTTTGTGAACTGGTTATTAGGTTGCTGACCGTCACAGTTAGTTCAGGTCTGCTAAGAGTTGTATAGTGTCCTACAAACCAGAAATTGTGATGAGAATTCCACACATACGTGATGATTCATGCCTCATGTAGTTTCAGCCAAGGGTGTTTATGTAAATATAAGGCTGAGTTTACCTTAAGGGTAAACACGTAGAGCTGCAAAGCTCTGTTAACTAGGTGTGATAACTCAGAGGAGAATAAAAGCTGCTCAGAAAATTATGTATGAAAATTCAAATGCTTTTCTCTTAAAAAAAGTCCTAGAATATCATGGGTAATTAAATATTACGTGCAACCTTCAGCTCTAACACAAACAAAAAATATCATTACATAAACCCAATGTGTGTGGGGAAAATTCTTTATAAAAGGCTAATTATGGTTACTGGCCCTGTCAAACCTGACCACCTTAAACATTTCCCTCCGCTGTGTAACAAATGGAAATTAAAGTAGGTTTCCGCAACATTGCTGTGAGGTTAACCAGTCTCCGTACCTTTGCAATACGTTCTTTACCATCTCCAGTGCTAAGCGTTCCCATTGCCAAGCAGCTATACACATCTAAACCTAAACTGTAGTGCAACCGTTGTACAACTGTAGTGCTGTTATGCCCTCGTCAGAGTTAGTAGACTCATTGCAGGCATATCCACGTTTTAAATGTAGGGTGTGGGGACATTTTTCCTGTAGCATTCCACCCCCCAGCCAGTCACTAATACTGTAGAGCAATGGAGTTTTTAAGATTATTTCCCAACTCACCACAGATTTTTTAATTCCCCCCCCCCCGCTAGTTGAAAGTTGAAAAGCAGAGCTGGAAACGAGAAGCTTGGCAGGGGAGTAGCTTCAGAGTGGGTGGGACAGTATTTACAGTATTTTACAAGTGCTTTGTCTGCAGAAGTTAGCCTGTGTTTTGTAATGAGGTTTTCTAGAAAATGGCATCTGGACACCTGCATTCATTACTCCTTGTGAAACTCAGCAAGTTTAAGCATGTTTTATCTGCAAATTTCACCTTGGCCTTTGCTGTGGATCCATTACTGCAATCTGCATAACGATGCATATGATGCTTTAAGAAAAATGTTACACCATAGGTTCATTTAAAATGTGTCAATCACATCAAATTAAATAAAAAAATGTATTAGGAAGAAATGAGGGGGAAAAAATCAGAAAAATGGCTATTCTGGTTGAACTGATGCCAGATCGTACATACCTGGAGTCCCATGCTGAGGTCCCTGTCCTGTAGAGTTCACAGTACACATCAGAAAATGGAATTCAACTCCATTCAGTTGGCAGCTAATTCAGGTTTTCTCTCTGTTTGCTGTCCACTTTCTATCTGACTGTTGTGGGATATTTATTCTTTGGTTAGGTGTTGGGGCAAAATCCCTTACCTCTCTACTTTACTGTCAGAGAACCAGGTATCTGCTGCTGATTTAAATGTAATTATTCTAGAGGCATAATTGTGTTTTGTCTTCATAGACGTGTTTGAATTCAAAGGGTGTATATTTTCAATGACCAGAGGACTGCTTTGGTATTTTTATTTTTCTATCTGCTTGAGTCAGTAGTCATATTTAGCAGAAGCACTGGGAATTCCAATTGTCCTTTAAAAGGTACATTCTTTAGCAAATCCTGCAATTTGTAAGGTATTTCTCATGGTGCTGGAAAGACATGGAACTTCTAGGGAAAGTGAGTACTGGGCTGTCAATGGAAGTAACAATAACCAGCTATCTCTTTCTTTTCTATGTTACTGTGTTTCTGGAAATATGCACAAGCAGCGTAGGAAAATTTTTCTTATATAGATTTATGGATCCTGCTCTGTTCTGACTGGCACAAAAGTACATATGCTTGATGCATTTATCAGTCAGCTGTACACTTACCCTCTGCCTTTAACGTTAATATCTGATTTTTGCCCCTTCCTTTATACTGTTGACCCTGACTCAGAGGTCAATGCGAAATCCCCAAGCTGTGTTGTGCCAGTATCCCAAGAAGCCTTATTATGTGGACCCTGTTTCCCTTAGGAGTACAGATAGGTTTACTTCAAAAGAAATTCCCAAGGAATTGTAATATTTTTTTCTATCTTTTTCCCTGTCTTTTTTTAAGGCATCAAGACTTAAGAGACCATGTTCCCTGTACATGTGTATTCTTGTGTGTATTCTACTCCAGTATTTTTTTAACCTCTGGCTGATCCCAAATGAATTTGACTTATTTTTCAAAGAGAAATCCTTTTTGTGGAAATAGATAGCTGGATAGAGGATTGAGATTTCTATTAATGCCTGCCTTGCTGATGATGACCCACCCCCAAGGAGAACTGTGGTCTTTGCAGTGTTCTGAAATACTAGTGAATCCACGGATTTTTATTTTTTTCAGCCTAATGGTCATAAAATTACTTCACAGAATCAATCTTGGAAAAGACCTTTAAGATCATCAAGTCCAACCATCAACCCAACACCACCATGCCCACTAAACCACGTCCTGAAGGGCCATGTTTTTTGAACACTGCGAGTGATGGTGACTCCCCCCCCTCCCGGAGCAGCCTGTTCCGATGTTTGACCACTCTCTCTGTAAAGAAATTTTTCCTAATATCCAATCTAAACCTCCCCTGGAGCAACTTGAGGCCATTTCCTCTCATCCTATCACTGTTTTCTTGAGAAAAGAGACCAACACCCACATTGCCACAACTTCCTTTCAGGTAGTTGTAGAGAGCGATGAGGTCTCCCCTCAGTCTCCTCTTCTCCAGACTGAACAACCCCAGTTCCCTCAGCCGCTCCTTGTAAGACGTGTGCTCCAGACCCCTCACCAGCTTCGTTGCCCTTCTCTGGACATCTGGCCCCTCCTTCTTGTATCGAGGGGCCCAAAACTGAACACAGTATTCGAGGTGCGGCCTCACCAGTGCCGAGTACAGGGGCACGATCTCTTCCTGCTGGCCACACTATTTCTGATACAGGCCAGGATGCTGTTGGCCTTCTTGGCCACCTGGGCACACTGCCGGCTCATGTTCAGCTGGGTGTCAGCCAGCACCCCCAGGTCCTTTTCCTCTGGGCAGCTCTCCAGCCACTCCTCCCCAAGCCTGTAGTGTTGCATGGGGTTGTTGTGACTGAAGTGCAGGACTTCATTCATTATATATGTAATTCAGAGGGATTTCTGAGGCCCACGCAAATGGTTGTTGTTTCTGTGTGCTCTTTTTCTTCTTAAGTTCAGCCCTTAGGTGGCTTTTTCAGAGGAGAGTACAGCAGCTGTGTATCTACACCTGATCTTCGCTCTCAACTCCATCCCCTGGATGCTGCTTTTTGTTTAGAGGTCTGACACTTCGGCTTGTCCAGAACATCTAATCCAGATGCTCCTCCTATGACAAACACTGGCTGTATTCTCCTTCACTTACTAAACTTTTTATTTCAGTTCTGTAAAGCTGAAGTATTTGGGGATCAAAGAGTGGAGGTTTGCATCTCTCAAGAATTCTTTAAAAAAAAGAAAATTAACGAGATTTACACTGCAACTTCATTAAGCAATTTCTGGTTGAGCTGGGGCTGATGAGTGTGAAAATCCTTTAACAAATGAAGAAAACAGGCACTTTTGACGTTGGATGAACTCATTAGTATCATGTACCACTGTAAAATACATAGAAAGGGCAAAATATAATTATCCGTTATGATACCATAGGAATTTATGAATATACTAAACACTAATTGCTAGCGGAATCACGGGAAAAACTCCATGGCATTTTGGAAACTCTCCATAGCTTTTGCTTTTTTTGCAAGGGAGAGTTGCAGGACCACCTGAGTTTATCTGAATATCTGATTTTTTTTCTTAAGTCCTCCTTTTATGGCACCTAATTCCATTGTGGTAAAATTTAAATTTCTCTAATAAATCAAAGCCTCTCTTTTACTCTAAGGAATTATTCTAGGATGGGGTAAAGGGACAGTGATGGAGACAGCCACCCACGGCTTCTTGTATCTGGAGGGCTGAAATCTCTCGATTGCCTTGCACAATGAAGATGGGTACAAACCAACTCTCTTGAGTACAGCGCTAGTGACTGTCTGCTTTCCTGACCGGCAGCTGGACTTGCTCCAGCATCAACTGACACCACCAGAAGACAAACTCTGCCTTGTTGATGCTGTATATTTCATCAACAGCAATCACTTCCTGCTCCTGAAGGAGGAGAGAAGCAGGAGCATCATCTTGTCCTTTTGATGACTTCCTGAGCACAGCTTTTGAGGTTATCTTTATAAAATATCTTTCCACTAAGCAGCTGTTTTATAAAGCACTGTCTATAACAGTCACAAGCAGAGGTGCTGTCGAAACTGATGCCAGCTATGCAACCATTTTGAAGTCTGAAACTTTGCTAAGAGGACTGTTTTCTTCTCCCTTTTGTAGGAACTGAACACAGTTTTGCAGGTGTGGGCAGAGGGAGTGGAACCTCTCACTGGCTGCTGCTCTTCGTACAAGTAGATGAATTTGAGTCACTGTAAGGATGATTTTGACAAACTGCTGCTTGTAAGTAAAAACAATATCCAGAATAAGAGACAGATTATGCAGGCTTTTTGCATGGCCTTTGAATGGAAGAAATGTAGCAATAACTGAAATCAGTACTAGAAGACGTGAATCTTCTTGAATGATCTATTTTCTTCTTTCTAAAGCAGGATTTGGGGTATCTGGTATATCATTTCATTCCAGATCTGAATAAAACCCTCCCCAATTTAAAATTGTTTTTTCCTCTATTTTACATCAGATATCTAAGGTTGGATATCAAGCCAAAACATTATTGGTGCTTATTATTTCAGAGCAGTTGTCTTTTCATTAGATACCTTGTGTAGATCTTATCTGGATTACTCTAACTCTTTTCACCTGGAGAAAGCTTCAGTGCTAAGGAGCATCTGTTCTGAAGTCAAATGGATAACCTGACTTCAAGTGTGTCAAGTTAAGGCACTCGCCGGTCTTGAGGTCTGTCTTTGCTTGATGGTAAAGTATTCCAAGGTAGCTGCTGCTTTGAGACTGGATGGGCATCGCTATGCCTGTGGGAGATGGTAAGTGATTGCCTTTGCATCAGTTGTTTCTTTTCCTCTTTCTTTCACTTATTAAACTGTTTTTTATTTCAACCCAAGCGTTTTCTTGATTGTGCTTTTTGTATTCTCTCACCTGCACTACTGCTGGCGGGAGAGTGAGTGAGCAGTGGTGTGGATGCTTAGCTGCTGGCTGGAGTCAACCCACCAAAGTTTATTATAGTTATGTTGATGTATCCCTTTATTTATTTGTAAGTCAGGTAAGAGCAACAAATCCATAGACTGCAGGCTAGGCTTTGCTTGTGCTGTGTTTTCTTTGGGATTTATCTATAGCAGTTGAAATGTTCCAAGCCCTAATTCATCCTTCTTGAGACACTTTATATCCACAGTGGAGTTCAAGTATCAGGCCTGCCTGAGTATTGTTGCTAGATTCAAAGTCTTGCTTGCAAGCTGACAGAAGCTCCCCACCTGTTTTAAATCCATAGAATCATTTAGGTTGGAGAAGACCTTTAAGATCATCAAGTCCAACTGTAAACCTAACACTGCCATGTCCCTACGCATCACATCTACATGTCTTTTAAATATCTCCAGGGATGGTGGCTCAACCACTTCTCTAGGAAGCCTGTTCCAATGCTTGATAACCCTTTCAGTGAAGAATTTTTTCCTAATATCCAATCTAAACTGCCCCCGGTGCAACTTGAGGCCATATCTTGTCGTATCACTTCTTACTTGGGAAAAGAGACCAACACCCACCTCGCTACAGACTCCTTTCAGGTAGTTGTAGAGAGTGATAGGGTCTCCCCTCAGCCTCCTCTTCTCCAGACTGAACAATGCCAGTTCCCTCAGCTGCTCCTCGTAAGACTTGTTCTCCAAACCTCTCATCAGCCTCATTGCCCTTCTCTGGACATGCTCCAGAAACTCAATGTCCTTCTTGTAGTGAGGGGCCCAAAATTGAACACGGTACTTGAGGTGCGGCCTCACCAGTGCCGGGTACAGGGGCACAACCATGTCCCTACTCCTGCTGGCCATATAGTTTCTGGTACAAGCCAGGATGCTATTGGCCACCTGGGCACACTGCTGGCCATGGATAAATAAATGTCCAGGTAAATTATATGAATAGTTAGGTTCATTTTTAGATACTTCATATATGCTGCTGCTGCACACCTGCTAGCTGCCCTGCGTTGCTGTCCTATGTACAAATGCTTTCCACAATAAAGATGGGGGAGGGAAGCAAACTTCTAGCTGTAGGTAAATAGCTGAAATGTGGGAGTGGTGTAGGATGATAATCATTGTCACTGGAGAGAGTTGGGCACTTCTAAAGAGCAGTTCAGCCCTCAGGTGCCACCAGAGAACGTTTTAGCCTGTTTCTTTTCATTAACTAGTCATGCTGTCTCAGTTGCAATTACAATCTCCTTTTCAACACTTACCTCTGTCCTCCTATGTCTTTAGGAGAAGTCTACAGCTCTAATCAAAAAAGTAATAAAAGTGAGCGTCAATAAAGAAGAAGCACTGAAGGTGTCTTGAAGTCTTTTCTTCTTTTGCTTTAGGAGCATGATAAATTCCATTGCCCAGAGGCTGTTAGCCCACTCGCACAATCGCACAATTCATTGGTGGTGTAGATCCCGCTTTAGAGCCCCTAGTGTGGGATCACCCTGTCTCCTGTGTGTTAGTGATAAATAGGTGGTATCCTCTGGTATGAGCTGAAGATGCAGGTCGTTTCTGTGTATTGGCTTTGTGTGGCAAAATTTTGGTGGTGTGGCTTCTGGGAGAAGCTGCTAGAAGCTTCCCCTATGTCCAATAGAGCTGATGCCAGCCAGCTCCAAGACAGACCTGCTGCTGGCCAAGGCCAAGCCAGTCAGTGATGGTGGTAACACCTCTGGGATAACATATTGAAGAAGGGGGGGAAAAAATGGCACACAGACATTGCAGTCAGAGAGAGGAGAGTGTAGATTCTGCAGATACCAAGATCATTGAAGAAGCAGGGGGAGGAGGTGTTCCAGGCACCGGAGCAGAGATTCCTCTGCAGACCATGGTGAAGACCATGGTGAGGCAGGCTCTCCCCCTGCAGCCCATGGAACTCCACGGTGGAGCAGATCTCCACCTGCAGCCCAGGGAGGACCCCATGCCGGAGGAGGGGCATGCGCAAAGAAGGCTGTGACCCCATGGGAAGACCATGCTGGAGGAAGCTCCTGGCAGGACCTGTGGACCCGTGGAGAGAGGAGCCCACACTGGAGCAGGTTTGCTGGCAGGACTTGTGACCCCGTGGGGGACCCACGCTGGAGCAGTCTTTTCCTGAAGGATGGCACCCCATGGGAGGGACCCAAGCTGGAGCAGTTCGTGAAGAACTGCAGCCTGTGGGAAGGACTCACGTTGGAGAAGTTCATGTAGGAGTTGACTCCCATGGGAGGGCCCCCACACTGGAGCAGGGGAAGGGTATGAGGAGTCCTCCCCCTGAGGAGGAAGGAGCGGCAGAGACACCGTGTGATGAACTGACCACAACTCCCCCCGTGCTGCTCAGGGAGGGGGAGTGTTTTAAGATTTGGTTTTAGTTCTTATTATCCGGGTCTGATTTTGACTGAAATTAAATTAATTTCCCCGAGTCAAGTCTTGTTTTGCCCATGATGCTAATTGGTGAATGATCTCTCCCTGTCCTCATCTCAAGCCACAAGCTTCTTGCTACATTTTCTCTCCCCTGTCCAGCTGAGGAGGGGAGTGATAGAGCGGCTTTGGTGGGCACCTGGTGTCCAGCCAGGGTCAACCCACCACATCCTGGGTGCTGTGGCTTGGCATTCCCTCAGTGGTTAATGGGGTGACCCTAGTAGTGCTGCCTGAGAGGAAGGTGCTCCTTCCTGGAGTAATTCAGTCCTTGGGCGCTGTCTCCTCAGCAGTAACGCAAAGCAGCTTGTGCATTTGTTGTCATTGTCACTTGTGTCAGCTCACCTTGGATTGTGTCAAAGTACTTATGAAATAACCTGAGAAAATTGGCACAACTAATTTGTAAATAAGGCCTAAATTGGTAAATGTGAGTGTGAATACTTTTTTTCTGGTCATACCGAATGTATTAGACCAGCACTTTGACAGGATATGAACACAGTTGTTGCAGCATCTGTGCATCAGACAATATTAAGTCAAACAGGTTATTTGTTATTGTCCCCCAAGAAAGATGTGGTCTTCTCTGTATTATCGAAGTGGGAAACGTAGCTTAACATCTCTTGCTCTTCATCTTTCCCAAATGTTTTAAACAGATGCTCTGGAAATTGTGTGAGGACTTAATGTCTTAATGATTTCAATCAGTGTGACTTCAGATTGTGTCAGAATCTAGGTCAAAAAGGGATTATGAGTAATGCAATTTTGGGTTGTTTTATTTGGGTCATGTAAATGAAGTCTGATATTTAAAGATGGTGCCTGACAGCTTTCGTTTAGGGCTTATGAAGAACAAAATCACTAGTATTTTTAGAAATAAAGTTGGACCCTATGTGTCAGAGCTCATATAAGGAAGTCTCTTTGCTCTTTATCACAGCACCTTTCTATCAGAAGTTGTCAGGGAGGGCTTTCCTCCCTTTGCCTTGTATTAGATGTTAAATGGCTGTAGAAACCCTATGCGAATTTGGAGATATCACTGATTATCAGCCTCAGATTTCTTTCTGTTAGAGGAACGTGATTCTGAGTCCATGTCAAAATTGATCTGGGATCTTGGTGGCAATTGGGAATCTCCAGCGCTTGTAGCTGCCCCTCAAGAGGCTGCAGACCCTGTGCTGGTGCTGCTGCAAGCGGTCTACTCCTCTGCCACCCCATTATTGTAATGGTGACGGTGAAATATTATCTTGTCTTCTGGCCTGCGGCTTCCTGACTTCTGACTCACCTGCACCACTGTCCATGATGCACGTTATCGTGTTATCAAGTGACTTCCTACTATTGCTGGGCTGCATCTGCTTTTGCATGGGAGAGCTGTTTAGTTGGATTTCTGTGCTCGAGATGTGCGGATCAGCCTTGTAGGGGACAGCAATGTAGCTGCTTGAGCCATTAATATTAATATTGCTTAATTTAATTTATGAAACCCACAGAAGGCCCAAATGTGGAGGTTGAGGAAAGGGTGGGAGTTGAGTAGGGAGCATGGCGTATTATCTAACTGGGTGGGTAACTTTTATTCTTGACGAGCTGGACAGAATTCCCTGTCGTCAAACCGAGCCATAAAATGACTTCAGAGCCTAAATGATGCGGCAGCTGTTGCGTTCAGCCTCTTGTAACAGCAGGAGCTGAACCTCTTGTTTCAAATCAGGGAGCGTTGCTTCGAAAGAATAATTATATAATCAAAATAGATCTCTATTTTAATGAGATTGTTGGGTTGGGTGTTTTATTTTGCGGAGCAAAAAACCTGTAGCTGGGAATTCATCACACTTTTTTGCATAAATGATAGTAAAACCTAAAGCAGGAACTTTTACGTATTCAATGCTTGCGTCTATGAAACACCAGACTAATTATAATGATAATTTGAAAGTTTATCTAAGGCAGCTGTCCTATGTAGGACAGTTTGAATAGTTAGATACTTTCATTAGGAATGGTTGAAAGCGAGATTTTTTTTTTTCCGTAAGAAGTTGGACTTGATGATCTTGAAGGTCCTTTCCAACCTAGTGATTCTGTGATTCTGTGAAGTCCTGCTGCTTCAAAAAGGGTTTTTCTGTCTGATTTAAAAACTTGGGAACTCTAAAAAATAAAATAAACGGTTTTACAAACACTTATTTCAACTGCAATTCCTTACTATTGAATGCCATCTGGTTTCAGTGATTTTAAAAATGTTCAATGCAATAGCTGGCTTCTGTCATGTTTTAGTATTTCAGTAATGGTACTAGGTACTTTTGTTATTATGTATTGAGTGCTATTACGGGAAAATAATGTGAAATTATTCTAGAATGAGAAGAAATCAGACTTGATAATTTTAATATGCATGTTTACATATTTTAGAAAAAAAATCAGATGTAGTTTTTTGCATTAAAGCTTTTATGGGTTTCTAACATAATGTAATTGAAAGCAGCTCTTACTAAAAAAAGTTTCAGTAACAAAAGCTCCTGCCGTCTCTGCTTACCCCATAACATTCCCTATGTAACAGAAATAAGAGAGAAGAAAAGCTACAAGCTCTGTTCTTTAATTAGTTGCCACTGCCCATGAGATCCAGCCTCAACGCTGTGGCTTTAGTTTGTAACTTGGTGAAAACCCTTGCAGTTGTGCAGCTGGCTGAAGGAGCTGGTGGGAGCTGGAATGCTGCTGTTTGGATTTTCAGATCACTCCACTTGGTGCTGCCAAAGTGCAGGTATGGATTTTGGGACTAGAGAAAGTAACAGTAGATATCAGTAGTTGCAATGTTCTGTTAGGTCTTCTCTAGTTTGTGAGAGTTGCAACTGCCCCAGGATACCCCTCTGTGTGGTTATTCACAGAATCATAGGATAGTTTGCGTTGGAAGGGACCTTTAAAGGTCATCCAGTCCAAGCCCCCTGCAATAAGCAGGGACATCTTCAACTAGATCAGGTTGCTCAGAGACCCATCCCACCTGACCTTGAATGTTTCAGATGCAGGACTCCAGATGGGGTCTCACCAGAGCAGAGTAGAGGGGCAGAATCCCCTCCCTCGACCTGCTGGCCACGCCGCTTTTGATGCACCCCAGGATACAGTTGGCGTTCTGGTCTGCGAGCGCACATTGCTGGCTCATGTCCAGCTTTTCATCCATCAGTACCCCCAGGTCCTCCTTGACAGGGCTGCTCTCAATCCCTTCATCCTCCAGCCAGTACTGATACTGGGGGTTGCCCCGACCCAGGTGTAGGACCCTGCGCTTGGCCTTATTGAACCTCATGAGGTTCACACAGGCCCATTCGCTGAGCTTGTCCAGGTCCCTCTGGATGGCATCCTGTCCCTCATGCGTGTCAACCACACCACTGAGCTTGGTGTCATCTGCAAACTTGCTGAGGGTGCACTTGATCGCACTGTGTATGTCATTGCTGAAGATATTAAAGAGTACTAGTCCCAATACGGACCCCTGAGGGACACCGCTCATCACCTGTCTCCATCCGGCCATTGAGCAACCATTGATCCCTCTGGATGTGACCATCCAACCAATTCCTCATCCACCCAACAGTCCATCCATCAAATCCATACCTCTCCAATTTAGAGAGAACGATGTTGTGGGGACCGTGTCAAAGGCCTTACAGAAGTCCTGATAGACAGCATCTGTAGCTCTTCCCTTGCCCACTGATGTAGTCGCTCTGTCATACAAGGCCACTGGGTTGGTCAGGCAGGACTTGTGAAGTCATGGTGGCAAACTTTACAGTGGTGGATAACTATTTTATTTTGGGATTAGCCTATGATAAAATGTTTGACCTGTCTCCTCCTTTCCCCTAAGTCACTGTGGTGTTGAAAAAAAAAAAGTCTCCATGGGGCATGGAACAAGTGCATAATTTGTGCTTTAGAAATCAGTGGGGGGGGTGGAGCTATGAGTCAATCTCTAGAGCTGCTCTTCCCTGCCTCAGTTGGTTGGAAAATAGCGTGGTCCAGGAGCACCTGCGAGCTGTGAGACGTACAGGCTGGACCATTATAGTGTTGCCTTTTATGAAACGGAGGTACTAATGGGATCATCAGCCTATTCACCTTTGGTAAGAGAAAATCAGAGGTGGGGCAGGAGGATCTGTTTGGCTATCTTGGTTGAGGTTCATCAAAAGCGAATGCCTGGGGAATTTTGATCCTTAAATGTCAAATGTGTCTGCAGTGGGCAGATTTATTAGTAAAGGCAGCAGATAGGTGGTAAGATGAAGGTGTATCCCATCATGAGGAAGAGAAATGGTAGGGCCCCCTGCTATTGCTATGGCAAATCTGGGTAGAAACTGAAAACCAGGAGTTGTTGACTGCTGAGTTTCATCACTGGCCCTTCTCTTTGGCTCCTTGTCCTCAGGATCGCTTCATCCGAGCAAACCCACACAGGAAGATTGGAATCAGGAGGAAGAATCATGAAAGACTGCACAGCGCTGAAGATGAGGTACTGTATAAAGGGCAGCTTCTGGGCTGCAGGGAGAGGGTTGTGGGGTATCAACAACGGCCGTGCTACTTGCAGTCTTCCATCAGCCTTTCCCATCTCTCCCTAAGTTTAACTGTTATTACAAAAGGTGATATTTTTTAACGGTTAGTTGAGGGAATATTTGTTTCTTCTGTGAGTGTGCTCTCAAGAGTGGAAAACATTCATTATGACTTAGGGGTTGGGAAGGTGTGGAAGGTGATGAACTTGTGGTTTAGATGCTGGGCAAGGAACCGGGAGAGCTGGATTTTAGTCTTGATTTTACTGTGACATCACTCTATGACAGTAGTTGTACCTCATAAAACCCAAGGCTCAGTCTTCAAATTGTTTTTGCTTTGCTTGATGGAGGCAGATCAGCAGATAAAATGGATTATTCAGTGTCTGCCACTTAAAATAATTCTGAACTCTAATTTTTATGAATCGAACTGGTAAAAGGTGTTGGAAGGTAATGAATGTGGTACATACTGGATACGTAACAAATTATGCCCTTTTCTGAGTAATGGCTGGTTGAAATGATATTAAATGAGAACTTTAAAAAAAAAAAAAAAAAAGTATGTTTTTTTTCCCATTGAGTTTCCTGAATCTGCTCCCTACCTGCACGTATTCAGTGCAGAAGTGTGAGGCTAACTCTCTGCTACATCTGGGAGAGCAGTGAACTCGCTATCTGCTAGCACTATGAAACAATAATTGGGTTTGTGTCTTCATATTTTCTTAGTACTTCAGACAGGTCATGAATAAGTTCTCTCCAAACTCCTGGATGTGGATGGTGCTAAAGCTGAGAGTGAAAAATTAATCCTCTGTATTTGGGATGAAAAGTGGAGCTTTCAGCAATTTGGATCATCTACTCCCGTCATGCTCTCTATCTCCAGAAACGTTACTGCCAAAAATTCTGCTGAGGTTGTTGGGTTTCTTCCAAATCTGCTGATTTTGTTGAAATGGCATTTTCTGCGAGAAAACTGTTGGGTTGAGAATTTTTCCAGTGGGCTATAAATACCTAGCCTGGAGACTTACTGCTTTTTGATGGTTAATCTGCTCCTGTCAGGACACTGGCGTATCAAAATAAGAGGTAAACAAGGAGGTCCTAAGGAGGTAGTTTCTCAGAAATCCTGATGCTTTGAAGATTTAATTGCTCCTTTCAATTTAATTAATGGAGCTACTTCTTCTGTATGCAGTATTTTACTTCTGATGTTGCTCAAGAATTCTTGCCTTGTTTTCCCTGTAACCAAGCGTAGGGTTGTGTGTGATGGGGAGTGCAGGGAGAAAACAAAGAATGGAGAGGGTTGTGGAGCCTTCAAGCTTTTTCCCTGTAGAGCCCTACACTATGATGTGTCAGTATATTGCTATACCTCAGTGCTCCTCCTTGGTAAATCAATCAGGTCAGCCTAGTGTGTTTGCACGTGAACACATGTTAAAAATAACTTATTATGCA
>NW_010540089.1:84548-112410 GCF_000687285.1 Phaethon lepturus | reverse complement strand
TGGCATTCTTAACCGCTCATTTGTGCTTTTGGTGTTGAGTTGGTTTGGGTTTTTTTTTGTTTTTTTTTTTGGTGTGCGTATGTGCATTCATATGCAATTATAAAGCTGTTTGCAGCTTTCCATTTTCTTACATTGTTTAGAGATTTTGTGATTCATGCTTTCTTCACTTCTGGTTTTCCTCCAGCTCCTGGTTTATCTACATGTATCAGTTCTGCATGTTGTGGTAATGTGGATTCATTTTGATTCATGTAGATGCTATCTATGGATGACAGGTTATCTTTACTCAGTGTCACACAGAGAAAAAAAAAAAAATTAAAAAAATAGGGCTGATTCTGCCTTATGTCATGTCAGATTTGCACCGAAATGCTAGAGCTGCCTTATAGGAAGCTGGACCTATGTGTGGAATGGAAGGGTGCTTACCCCAAGCCTCTGATTTCAGCCTTCCTCCTGCTGATGTAACTGAAGAGCTCTGGAGTCCCATACTGGGCTGTTCACTTCTAGAACCGTTGTCTCCCTCTTTTAGTCATTCATTTCCTTTGAAGGGTCAGGTATTTTGGTACGGTGAAGAATGTTATGACGTTATGTATCCCACAGCCAGACTGGCCAGTAGCAGTGATATCTTGACCAGGGCACTATAAAATGGAGGGTATCTGTCCGCTTCTGCAGTGATGTTAGGTGGCAGGTGGGCAGTGGTCCTCAACGGAGGAAGGAGGGCATCCCATGGTCCCCGAGCCGGCACCCCGGGAAGTGCTGTGCTGTAATCTGTTGCACTCAGCCTGAAATCTGAGGAGCAAACCCTGTAGTTTGAAGGTAGGTGGATTTTACAGGGACAATTATGTAATGACTTTTTTTGTGAAAGCTCTCTTGTGATATTTCTTCTACTTCCGGCATTAAAACTTAACCTCCGAAACCTAAATCTTTAGAAAACTTAATCTTAAACACAACTGGTTAGTAAACATAGCTGGAATCTGACGTTACATGGTGTCAAATCATGAGAAAGAATTTCTTCCCAGAAATTGTCTCAAATAATTAAACTGAAAATATATTCACTGCAGTAATGAGAGAATGGCCTTTGCTATGCTACAGGATAGGCTGTGTTAGTTATATTTGAGTTACTTGCTAATAATTGAGGTACTTTTCTCGTTGTTCTGCAGCCAGAAGTGCCTCAGTTGTCCTGGCTTACTGTAAAAATTATAAGCATGAGAAATCTTCGCAAAGCAGATTTGTGTAAGTATCGCTGATGGCATGTTTATAGGCTAGCGGGAAAATCACTGTCACCTGAATTTAATGCCCTTGTGCATCTGTTGCTTGGATTATGGTAACGTCCCAGGTTTTTTGGCTGAATAAGTTGTATCTGTTGTCATTTTTGTTTAGACTCAATTCAAATAATTTAGAAAATGGTTAACAATAGACGTGAAATAGGATAGAAATTCCATGTTGGGAAAGAAGTTATCCTTCCCTTCACTGGCTGCTCCATGATACTTCCCTTTCCCCTAACTCTTCAGTGCCTCTTTATCCACAGGTTGCCCGTTTCCTTTCTGAAAGTAGCACCTTTGTGAAAGATAGAGGAAAAATCAGTAGTTGTGTTGGGTGCTGCTGTGTTTGTGTCTTCATTGCTGTATCACTGTGGACAACTTGTGCATTACAATTAGAACCAGGTCAAAAAATCCCTGTAACTAAATTCTTAACTTTTTTTGAAGTGAAGTTTCAGGAAGTGAAGTCATATATGAATTTGCTTGGAGCCTGGCAAGCAAATAGAAGTGAAAAATCAGAAGAGCGGGAATACTTCAATATTGTTGAAATTGAGTATTTTGGCTTTTGTTATAAAATTGAATTAGTGGTTTAAAATTGACTTTTGTTTGGAATTGACATAAATGGAGATATAAAAGTTAAATAACTCTAAATCCAGAATGTTTTCCTTTGGGTCTAATGAACTACCTAGGACTCCTCAGCGGTTAATCCTTTTTCCCTGACTGGGCAAAATAAATAGTACAGCAGTATTTTTTTTTTTTAACAATTACGCATCTTTTTGTTTTTGTTAACACAGTGAGCCAAACCGATTGCTATGTCAAGCTGTGGCTGCCAACAGCTTCCTGTCGGGAAGCCAGGACAAGAACCGTATGCAACTGCAGAAACCCTGTCTGGAATGAAACTTTCCACTTCATGATACAACGTGAAGTAAAGGTAGGATCTGCGCCTGTGATGGTGAGCAGATGCTTTCTAAAGAGGACATCTCCACCTGCTGTGTGCAGAGCCTTTGTGAGAGCCTTGAGGCTCACATAGAGGCTTGAACTCAGTTGTGCTGAGGAATAGGATGGTAACGGAAAGATGCAGAAAGTGTCAGAGACAGCGTGAAAGATGCTGTTTCCTACCAGCAAGTAAATATGCAAACCTTGATATGGATTCTCTAGTGCCCTGATTGGTCTCTGTCATCTTCTAAGCATGAGAACCCCATGAATTGGATGGGAGATTTTAAAAAACTTTTTAGAGGATTAGTTGTATTTTCTTGTATGGGGTTGTGAAGGCGTTTTTGCTGTATGTTGCCATGAGCTTGTAACACCTGTTTTATACAGTAACAGTGGTGCCATTTGTAAATTATAAGAGGTACCGTAACTTAATGCTGTTTTTTAAAAATTTAAAAATGTCATTTAATACTAACCATTCCATTATTAAGCAGGCATATTTTCAAAAGCCTAATAGGCTACAAGAAAGCAAACTGGACGTCTGACAGACTTGTAACAGAGCCATGCCTATCCCATGTTTCGAATTGAGTACAAGCTCAGAGGGTTATGGATCATCTGGAATAAAGTTGAATGCTTCTTTCTGTCCCAGAGCAGCTGTAGAAAACTTAAAATGTTTGTAGAGTTACCAGAAATAGGTCAGCAGTCAGAGGGCAAGTGATACAAGGTCTAGACACAGGGTCAGCCTCCTATGGCTTGATAGCCCTGCATCTTCTCACATTGCTACGTGATTCCTGAGCCCTGAGGAATTGCAAGGGGAATCACTACGATTTAAATCTTACTAAAAGAGTTTGTTAATGTGCTTTACGTTCCATTTGTAAAGGGCTAAGGGTTTGCCCTCTATTATTACTTTCTGCTGATACGCCAAAATTTCTCAAGATAGTAATTTTGAGTCCACAAAGGATCTGATGAGCAGCATGTGTGTAATCTCTGCTCTGTCCAGTGCATATTGCCATCACGCACCACTTATGCTGCCTTTCTTTTGAGATCTTGTTCATTGCCAAATCTGATGATTTACCTCTTCTACGGTTAGTGCCTGACTTTGCAGTCTGAGCCACGGGGGCTGTGAACTGAATCCGTGCTGCCGCAGGAGTCTGTCCACATCTAACACCACCAGGGTTGCCTGCTGGCTCTTGCTAGACCTTGCCTTTGGGCTCAGTAGTCCCAGAACGTGGCATTTACATCCTTCTCTGCCTCTCTCCTCAGAACATCCTGGAGCTGACAGTCTGCGATGAGGATACTTTTACACCAGATGACCGGCTCTTGACTGTTCGCTTTGATGTAGCTAAAATCCAACCTGGAGGAAAAGTTCTCCTGAATTTTGAGCTGAATCCAGAGGTGAGAAATAAAAAGATGAGTAAAATTAAGTGGATAGATAAAATAATACTCTTGATCAGAATTTTGTCCCAAGTTACTACCTATATTAAACATTAGAGCAGTTGTCACACACAAGGACTCTGTTAAAATGACCATATTAAAGGACAAAGTTACATGTTCAGGGTTTAGGAGGGGTCAGAAACAGTCACCCCTCTGTTGTGATTGCAGTTAGATGCCAAATGGCTTTCCTATTCTGAATTTTTTTGAGATTTCAAAAATGTGTTTTGAAAAATACAGAGAGCGCTTTGACTCTTAGTCAAAAATGAAGAAGCTCATGGTTAGATATCTTGTTGCTGTTGTAGGAGACTGACAGAGCAGGGATGGGAACAAACCTGGCCCCTTTCTGGGCAGCTGCCCCGACCCTTTGGCCAGTAGCTCACTAGGGGTACCTTCTCTCAGCTTCACCAGGGGTTTTGTCCTGTGCTTTCACGCAATATGCTTGGTAAATGAATATATATTCTCATGAAAATCTTTCAGTTTTTTTTACTCCTGATGTACAACTACTTTTTTTTTTTTTTTTTTTTTAATTCTCAGCAAGTCTGTTTATGGTCTTTTGTTACAGGGTTACAATCTTCTTTTAGGGGAGCTGAGCCAGCCCAGAATGGGTAGGGCTTGATGAATGAGAATCTCCTCGGTATTTTGCTCTTTTTTTCTAGGCCAGTGTGTGACCTAGGAGTCTTATTTGGTGCACATGTCTCGAAGAATATTGTGTTTGGTTGTATTAGAGGGGATAAAGAATTTTTTATGAAATATTTGGTGGGTGAAGTTGCTGAGAGGACAGGTGGAGAAATCACACCCATCTTTTAAGCAAGCAGAATACGTACTCAGATTACTTTCTGCAAAACAGAACACCTTCTCTGCTTGGAGGCTGTGTAGTAACGAGACTTCAGGGTTTTTTTCACACTTCTGACAAGGGCTTGAGTTTACGGTTCCTAGGAATTGTGTGTGCTCTGTTTATTTCTAAACTGCTGTGTCAGACAGGCTGTCCGGAAAACACTCTTGCCTGATTTTTTTATTACTATTGCTTTGGAGAGTGTTTGTTAACTACTCTCCTAGAAAGCCAATCCTTACTAAGGATTTCAATATACCTGCTCCAGCTGGCTATGGCCTTCCTTAGAAAAAGACTCATGTGACTGAGATCATTTGAGGTGTTATTCAAGCCATGAGTTTGCTCTGAGGCATGTGCAGAGTTGGCTTAACCCATTGGCTTAGCAAGGTGGAAGTTGGGGAGATAAGACAAGGTGAGCGGTGTCTCAGGAACGTCTCGGTCAAGCCGTCCTTATTTGTATCACGACTCCTACTCAGGCACCCATGAGGCATCACATATTATGGTCTGTACATGGATTTTCAGGACACTTAGGGTTAATTTTTTTTTTTGTTTTTGTTAAAGTGACTTAGTAATGGAACGTGCTGGGCAACCTTAATAATAGGCAGTAATGCCACCTCTGCCCATAATGATTTCTTTCATCTACCACGGTATCGCAAAAGGAGGGCTGAGGAGGCTGGATGGATAATGTCAGATCATCAGGGTTGCTTCCTGCTGTGCCTCTTGCTCACTGTGTGGTCTAACAAGTCTTTCCATTGCTTTGCTCCAGGTTTTTCACCCGCAAAAATGTGAATGGGACTTAATAGAAATATAATTTGTGTGAGTGTCCATACAACAGCATAAGAATGATGGTAACATAAGGCTGGCACAATTAGGCAGATGTTACAAGCCAGTGTCTCCTGAACATTGTTTCTGCTGTTCTTTGGACAAAATTGGAACAGGCAATCAGTGAGTTTGGATGGTACAGACTGGTCACAATCTGATGCTTGATAAAGTCTCTCTTGCATCTCTGTAAGGTGACTGCTTTCTAAAATCTGTCCCTCAGCCTTCTGTTACAAACTGTTGCAGAACAACCTGCTGCTGGGTTATGTGCCATTGATCCAGCTCTCAGAGAAGCCACCTGAGATGTCTCAGTTACTGACATGAACGAGTAACTACAAAAGCACTCACTTTTCACCTTTACTGTAGTGATGCTTTTACCTTGGCAGCTACATTAGCAGACTTGGCATGGTTTTCACAGCTTCTTCACAAAGTTGATGTATGCTGTGCAGCCAAACGGAAGGAATATTTGGCAGTAAAGGCTAGTTCTTCAGAATATGAATGAAAGATGTTACAGTCACTTGTCAGAAAGAGATTTGTATCTTCCACTAATTAGTGTTTTCCTCCCTGTGGTTGGTATAGAAGATCTCTCTGATATATGTTTTTGTGTGGTATTTCCTGCATTGGCTGTGTCCCATACAGATTGATCCAGCAAATGGCTGAGTAAAGTAATACAGTTATTCAGTCCCTCTTATGTTGTTGATGTGTTACTCTTCCCTGTCACTGTTCCTTACTCTTACACTCTTCCCCCTTTTTCATCATCATTGGTCCTTGCGAACTTTTTCCCTCATTCCCCTTCACAGCTTCAGTCTTCCCTCTTCTCTCTCTTCTTCCGTTCACCCTGGAAATTTTCTTTTTTCCAAGTTGGTCTTCTCTCCCACCTTTTTTTTTTATATGTTTATAAAATTCTTTTGTTTTAACCCAGACATTCTCACCCCCTAGGTCCGTCTATTCTCAAGTATTGTCTCCTACATCATTCACCTCGGCATTGTTGTTATACCTCCCTTCCTCGGCATTGATTGACCCATGTCTCATCCTAACTAATAAATAAATAACGGGACCTTCACCCCCTATTCCATGACGCTTACTCTCCTCTTCCCCTCGGGGGGGACAGTCAGTTTGTAAACAGTAGAGTGGTGGAGAGACATGAAATGGAAGGGTGGCCAAAAAAGGCTCCATCCATTCACGTTATGATGCAGTGGGTGTAGGAACAGCAAAACCTTGCAAGGGAGGCTTGTACAAAATCATCAGAGCTCTATCAAAGGAAAAAGTTTATTCATTTATTTTCCTTAAATGAAAAATAAATCTTATTTTCAGAAACAAGAAGAACTAGAAGTGGAATTTCTGCTGGAAAACATGTGAGTAAAGTCTAAATGTTACAGAATTTGTCATCAGAAAACTTTTCATTTTAGAGAGAGTGGTAAGGCAGCATTGGGGAAGTGACTCCATGTACCGGTGCTCTGACATCCCATCTCGGCATCTTCCCCATGGTTGCTTTTCTCTCCTGAATCTAGTGAAATCCCTTCTTGAGTGACAGTCTCACTATTTATAGCTGAGGCTGTGTGTTTATTTTGTAATTCAGCTTAGGGAGAGATGATGCTTATCAGGGGAGGTAAGAAAGAAGAGGCGTCCCCAGGAGCTACGGGACTGTGACCCGGCAGCGAGCACGAGAAGGAGGTGAAAGAGAGAAGTGCTGATGGCACTTGGCAGCCAGAAAAACTGAGCTCAAAGAACTATTTGCATTTGAAAGATTATTGCTCATACACCCACTCTTAAATAACCCTTCTCCATTTTGCTTTTCAGTCCAGGTGTATCTGAGAACATCGTTACTAATGGCGTACTAGTGGTAACTCTTCTATTTTTTTATGCTTATGTTCTTATGGTAGGGCAGAACTGAAGGATGTAGTTGGAAGGACTATGCCTTTAGGCGTAGCCTTTACTCAGGTATGGTTGTAAAGTTTTGAACTTGGTCGTGCTTGTAGTGCATTCTGTGTGGGGAGAGGCTTGGACCAGCGCTCTGCCACAGTGCCAGTGAGCTGCTCACTGATGAAATCGCAGTAAACGAGGAAACTTGGGAAGGGAGTGAATCCAGTGTTACTGCAGAGCTTGTTACTGAATGTCTACCTTGGAGACGAAGGCTGTTTTCACACGATGTCCAAAGTACTGTACGATGCTCCTGTGCTGCTGCTTCCTCCTGTGCAGCACTCTCTTGGGAAGTTTCAGCTTCATCCCAAAGGTATTAAAGTACAGGCCCATCCGTCCAGTTGTTCTGCAGAGTTGTAGGTATCTTTCAGCTCACTGTTCTGCAGACAAAATTTAAAGCGTGGCCTAGACGGGGAGAAAAACTTCTTGTGTTAGCTGTTGGGGACTGAATGGTATTTAAATGTAATGGGATGGATCCCCAGCTCTCTTAGCTCCCTTGACCACAGTATTGCTTGCATGATTTATACAAGAAAATCAGCCTCTGCCATTTATTCATGTTCACAGGACATCATGGCCAAGCCTGGTGTTTCTAAAGGTCCCCTAGATATCCTCAGTGTGGATCCTGAACTGTTTCTGTAACCGATGATTTTATTGCTTATCTCTTCTAGTCTCGTGAAGTTTCCTGTTTGGAAGTACATGTGAATGAAACAAAAATGAAGAGCCCTTACACAAGTGAGGTTATTGATTTAAATCATTTGTCACTGCTTTTTGTGCTATGGGAGGTGCAGCTGATTCTAGTTAAATATTTGATCAGTTTTAGTCTCTCTTTGTATCAGGGCTGCTTGAGGTGTTTTCTGAATTAATTACTTGCTAACAGTGAGAAGCCTCTAGAGATAGCTTGACTGTTGTGGTGGGTTGACCCTGGCTGGACACCAGGTGCCCACCAAAACCGCTCTATCACTCCCCTCCTCAGCTGGACAGGGGAGAGAAAATGTAACAAAAAGCTTGTGGATTGAGATGAGGACAGGGAGAGATCATTCACCAATTAGCATCACGGACAAAACAGACTCGACTTGGGGAAATTACTTTAATTTATCACCAGTCAAAATCAGAGTAGGATAATGAGAACTAAACCCAAATCTTAAAACACCTTCCCCCCACCCCTCCCTCCTTCCCAGGCTCAACTTCACTCCTGATTTGCTCTACCTCCTCCCAGGTCCGAGTGGTGCAGGAGGATGGGGAATGGGGGTTGTGGTCAGTTCATCACACGGTGTCTCTGCCGCTCCTTCCTCCTCAGGGGGAGGACTCCTCACACCCTTCCCCTGCTCCAGTGTGGGGGCCCTCCCATGGGAGTCAACTCCTATATGAACTTCTCCAACGTGAGTCCTTCCCACGGGCTGCAGTTCTTCACGAACTGCTCCAGCTTGGGTCCCTCCCATGGGGTGCCATCCTTCAGGAACAGACTGCTCCAGCGTGGGTCCCCCACGGGGTCACAAGTCCTGCCAGCAAACCTGCTCCAGTGTGGGCTCCTCTCTCCACGGGTCCACAGGTCCTGCCAGTACCAGCTTTCCAAGGGGTAACAGCCTCCTTTGGGCATCCACCTGCTCTGGCATGGGGTCCCTCCACATGCTGCAGGGGGAGATCTGCTACACCGTGGTCCTCACCATGGGCTGCAGGGGAATCTCTGCTCTGGCACCTGGAGCACCTCTTCCTCCCTCTTCTTCACTCACTTTGGTGTCTGCACAGCTGTTCTTCTCACATATTCTCACTCCCCTCTCTGGCTGCAATTGCCGTGTGCCATTTCCACCCCGCCTCCTCCCCCTGCCTTCTTAACTGTGTTATCCCAGAGGTGCTACCACCATCACTGGTTGGCTTGGCCTTGGCCAGTGGTGGGTCCGTCTTGGAGCCGGCTGACATTGGGCTCTATCGGACATAGGGAAAGCTTCTAGCAGCTTCTCACAGAAGCCACCCCTGCAGCCCACCCGGCTACCAAAACCTTGCCACACAAACCCAACACAACAGTGGAGCTTAAGGGAAACTGTGGAGGTGGCTGGGAGACTCAAAAACATGACTGCGGTGTGATGAGAACGGAAGGTAAAAGCAGGGAGACACAACTCTCAGGAGTGGAAAGGCCACGGTGGAAACTCAGGGGGTGTGAATGCTGCTAGTGGCATCCACTGGTCTAACACACCCTCTCCGTCACTTGGCAGGGAAGAAGTTGCAATGCTGCACTGGCCTTTTGCTGCTTGTTCAGTCTGGCCCTTGTTCACCCTGATTATGGGGGAAGAAAAACATTGTGGCCCAAATGAATGTTGACTGCGCTGAGGCTGAAACTTTACTTGGTGCATTTTTATTTGTTATTTTTCAGGGCTAGATGCGGTTAACATTTCTCTGTGGTTTGATTCTTAGGGAGAGATTTCACGTTCACAATGAAAGGATCCTATGAAGAAATCCAGGATGTTTCCATAGGTCCTCGCTGCAGACGAGGAAGCAGAGAAACCACCATGTTCCACTATGTCAAGCACAGTCAACCCAGACTGCACATGACGCTGCCGAAGGAGCGTTTTTTCTGTAGTGTATGTTTTGCTTGTGGATGGTGATAACAGCTAAAGTAACTTTGGGGAAGAAGCATGATGAATTGGCCCTTCTCTGGTAGATTTGTACCTGTGGGCTGTCAATAATTTTCTCCTTATAACATTTTTTTTCCCCACTTTAATTCAGCATGGCTCAGCTAGGAGGGAAATGGATGTAAGTAGTCCCCTGGCTGTGCCTCTCCATTCTCTGGACTTGGGAAAGGAAGCGACAGTGATGAGAGTGAGTAGCTTTTGACAGCATTTGGAATTATTTCAACAAGTGTAAGCTGTGTCTATGTGATAGCTGGTCTGTTATTAATTTTGTTAAGAATGTACTACCTGAATTATAGGTATACTTAGCTCTGCATGCACTTGAAAGGATAACTATTATCCAGGGAAAAAGTAGCATATCGAGAATTGGTTATTGCTTTAGAAGTATTTTAAAAGCAGGATCCTAGTGATTGTGTGCAGAAGGCCTGAGAAGAGACCAAAGGTTTATCATTAGACTATATATCTGAATAATTGCTAACACTTTAACAGTTGCTTTTGCAAACTTTCCAAGTCTATTTAAAATTTATGGTGTTTTCATTCTTGATTCTCAGGGCAAATCTTATGAGGTGTCTGTGAAGGAAGAAGATGGGTAAATCTTTTATTTGTTTTGAATGATTACTTAGGCCGTCTCCTATCCTTTCATAGTATCATCTTTAAATGAAAGGAAGCTACAGCTTAAACTAGCTCATTTCAAAACCAGGAATAAAGATTGTAATTAGTTAAAGAAGACTAAAATATAGGGAGGAGGTTAATAAAATGATGCATACTTCTCAATTGGTTGGTAAGAGTTCAGCATAGAATAGGTGGTAGGTTTTCATGGGGTATAACCAGTCACAATGTTTTTCCTAATGTTGATGCTTTCCTAATTTTGATACTTAAGAGTCCATCTGTCTTGTAACCTTTATCTATAATACACACATACACACGCTTATGTGTAACACGTTTCTAACACTGTTATGCATTTACCAGTCCTCTGCAAGTCGTTTTTCAATGAAACAAATGGACAGTAATTAATTTGACTGGCTTGCAGTGATTTTTCCGAAGGGCAACATTACCCCCTACTGACTTACTAGCCGCATTGCAAGCCCTAATTGCAAACATGGTGAATCAGAGCTTTTTACTGAATGTTAATTATGAGTCACAGAAGGGACAAAATAACCTTTTGGCTGAAAAAACCCTGAAAGAGTAGCCCTGTGAAAACAGAAGTTATAGAATTAATGATGCACATGACGTTCATAATCACGTACAGATAGGAAGGGATATACTTAAGAGACGTCTTCTGGTTCAAGTATTTACAGCATGAGTTCTTAGTAGAGATAAGCCTAACACGGTATTAGGGTCATCTTGCCTAAAGTGTGTTAAGTTTAAGTAACTGCTTAGGCCCCCTCTGCTCTTCAGGAAACACATACGCAGCAAGAGAATGTGAAGAGGTGTCCAAATTTCAGAGCTCAATGTGAAACAGCTTGTGAAACAGTTATGATACCCATTTTTCATCAGCAATGAATTTGACTCATTTAACTTCCTCATGACTGCGTGAAATAGTTCAGGACATGATTCTGGTCTAATATCTCTACAGGAAGGCAGAAATACAGGCCTGTGATATCCATATACCCGCTTTCGTTTCCATAAGGGAACATTCATGTGCATGGAAGTAGTCTTTCTTTAAACTGGTTTATTTCGTTGCTTGTTTTCCTTGATGTCTCAGGCAGTAGCTCTAGAAATGGTTTACAGGTAACGTGTCCCGTTCTGTTCTTATGCTCTAGTTGCAAGAATTTAGATTTGCGGCTGGGGTTTGATCTATGTGCAGCGGAGCAGGATTTCATCTGTAAAAGGAAGAAGGTGGTTGCTGCTGCTCTGAAAAATGTTCTTCATCTAGATGAAGACCTGCAGGAGGATGAGGTATGTGGGACAGCATCTTGGGAACTTAGAAATATTCTGTCCCACTTTGAACAAAGTGGATGTGACATACTTGTATGACTACCCGTATAGCTCTCTTCCACAACTTCTAGACTAAAATGTCTAGGCCAGATTGTCACTTGCACCTAAGACCATATCCAAGAATTTTTGGCACAGAGAGTGAAAGACAACTGTCAGGAGGTCAGTTATAGCTCCTTTATTCTCTGCCAGCCTCTATGCTCACTCAGGGACACCCAAAGAACATATATGATGAGATCAATGTATGTATAACCAAGCTTGGTGAAATTTGGTTGCTTGGACTGAGACAATTTCTCAGCATTTTGGCACCTCTCCCCTCCTCTGCTGCTACACAAGGCTCACAGAGGAAGACTGTGACTCTCCCTTGGCACACTGGTACAGCAGCATCTGTCTTGTGTGTTTTTCAGTGTGTTACCTCTTGTTTTCTCTTCTCCTGGGGATCCCTGGACTCAGAGGGAGCTGCTCTGTTACTGGAGGACAGTAATCGGTTTTGGGGCTGTGATGCTTGGAGCAAGAGTCAGGGAGATACTCTTCTGCAGCTGGGAGAGTGTGCCCGTGTGGGATTTCCTCCGCTGCCCTGTTTGGCTCCCAGCACACCCATTCCTTGATGCTGTGTGCGTTTGTCAACTAAGTTGAAGTGCTCATGAACTTAAGTAACAAGTAGAATAGAGCTTGTTATTATTAAATGAGGACAAAGGGTTACTGAGTCGTATTAATTAAAAAACAAAAAACCAACCCCCCCAAATCGATAGTAAAATACGATGAAGACAAGATTAAAGGTAATGGCAAGATATGTTCCTAAAAACTGAATAAATATGTTGTCTCAGTTTTCGTTAAGTGCTACCTATGGGGCAAAGGGAGGATGGCTCAGGATCCCTGAGGAAAGTAAGACCTAATTAAATACAGCATTGATGTCAGGGAAGGGGGAGGTAATCTGAGTAACAAAGAGGATGTTAAAATAAATCTATAAAGCTTGGCACCATCTGCCTGGGGAACAGCAAGTGTTGTATATAAACTTAGAGGAAGAAAAAATTATGCAGGCAGCTCTTGCTCTGCTCCCCTGACCTCAGTTATACTCGGGATTTTAAAATGTGTTTTGAGGGAAAGACATCTGAAAATGGATTATGCCATAAAAGAGCCATGCTTACAGCTTCTGACTTACCAAACATCACCGATCGGGAAGATGCTTTCAGCATATGCTAAGTCCCACCAAAGTATACATAACTCAAACACACACCTACGTGCTTGCCCTGAAAGAGGGTCAATTGAATCCAAATCTACCTGAATTAGGGTGTTGCTGTTACTTTTTCTGCATGCCCATCACTTCTCTATTTCCTCTGGTGATGAACAACTCTGTGCCTTTGTGTGTTGAGCAGGTGCCAGTGGTGGCAATCATGACCACAGCAGGGGGAGTGCGGTCCATGACGGCTATGTTTGGCAGTCTTGTGGCTCTCCAGGAGTTAGGTGTTTTGGACTGTGTCTCATACATCAGTGGTTTATCTGCCACAACATGGTAAGGAGAATTGGGCTTGTGCTTGCTGTCTGTGTTAGAAGAGCGATAATCTGGTGAAGCATATTGCCTTGTTGATTAATTTTACTCAGCATGATGCTGGGACCTGGCTTCCTTGTGGTGCTCACCTATTTCATGGGACCTCTCAGTGCTGTAGCCTTTATTTCTTCTAGCTACAAGAAACAAATTGAGTGAGAGCTACTGTATTTCTGTAATCGCACTGAAGAGTTTACAGAAACGAAGAGAAAAGAACACAAGCCAGGATGGTTTACCTGTATCTCCCTGCAGTTCAGTGCAGGTGACAAACCCACCCACACCGTTCTGTGGCTTGGATACGTGCCTTTCTGCCATGCCATACGTTACGAGTTCTCCGGGGGGCCAGACTCATTTCTGTCATAAACTTGGTGCCTGCTGCAGAGAAAGGGTTAGAAACGTGGTTATTTTTTGATGAAAATTCTGTATGACTCCGCTCCATTTCTCATTTCCCAGGCACCTGGCAGAAAAGATTCCTATGTTAAGGTGGGGGTAGAGGTGTCTTGGTGTTTCACTTCGGTTGAAAGGTGGTTGTCTGTGGCTACCAACAAGGGACTGAATAGGGCCTGGTAGGCCAAAAATCTTGGGATTTTTCTTGGGAATGTAAGAAACGGGGATTGCTTCCTGAGGGAGAAGTAAACTTTTTGATTGCCAGTGCAGACAAATCGGATGTTAATGATGAGTTAGAGAAGATGCTGCAGTTGTGCAAGAGAAGCAATGCAGCTGGTGTCCTGGGGACTTGAATTTCTAAAAGGGTGCAGACCCGATCCCTGAGCATACTTGAGAGCAATAAGGACATGAAAGTAGGGAAATAGTTTTCCCTTTCTTTGTGTATCTCTTGGGTTATCCAGTTGCATGTAACACTTCAGAAATCCTCTTGTAATATTTGTCTGGCTCAACCCTTACGTGTCTCTGAAAAGCAGAATTTAAAAGAAAAGCTGTGAGAAACACGGAGTGCCAGGCACACAATGTTGACCGCCTTTGCGTGACTAGCAGGGGTTTAGGGTGGGGTTTTTTGTTTTTGTTTTTTGGCCTCTGGTGGGCTGCTCTAAAAAGATGCATGAGACAGAAGTAGAACAAGTGGGGTGGGGATGAGAAGGATGGCTGGAATCTGCCTGAACTCTGGGAACTGAAGTGTCAAGCAGACCGGCCCTGTGCGTGCCGGGGTCGGAGGTGACCTGCCTGTTGCGCGCCCAAGGAGGGGATCTCTCGCGCTTGTGCGGGGCGATGTTTGCTGCTAAAGCCCTGCTTAACGTTTGACACGGCATCTGCAGCAGCTGAGGGAACCGGCCGCAGGCAGGAGCTGCGGCTTGAACCTGGACGATCAAAGGGTAATTCTAGTAAAAGCTTGTGTTATGGTACGGGTGTTGCTTTATTACTCTTTTGATTCTGAGAAGAAACAAGCTAGGATGATTTTGAGCGTATTCCTGCAGCAAAAATACCGTATAGTCTAAATTCTGCCTGTGCTCTTCCGGGGTAAAAGTTGGCGTGTGAGTGCCTCGTGTGCCCTGAAGCAAAACGCTTCTCTGTGGTATAAGTCCATGAACTGTCATGTACCCGGTGATGAACCACAGTATGTTTCTTTCTACCAGGACCATGGCAAAGTTAT
Organism: Phaethon lepturus; assembly: GCF_000687285.1. Classification (NCBI taxonomy): domain Eukaryota; kingdom Metazoa; phylum Chordata; class Aves; order Phaethontiformes; family Phaethontidae; genus Phaethon; species Phaethon lepturus. Next base: position 97,514 of record NW_010540089.1, on the reverse strand, counting down.
ACGAAGATGCAAATTGGTCACAGAAGGATCTCAGAGGGCCAGTTGATGATATCAGGAAACATGTGATCAAGAGCAAGCTGCACTGCTTCTCATTGGATCATATGAAATACTATGAAAAGGAGCTTTGTGAAAGAAAGCAAGAGGGGCACAAGCTGTCCTTTACAGATTTATGGGGACTCTTCATTGATAGTATGATACATCATCAGGTATTATACATCCGTCCCTTATTCCAGAAGATTTCTAACTTGTCATATCTAAAGTTCTGGATTCAATTATAGGAAAGGCTCTCAAAAGTTCTGAGAGGTCTTTCTCTGGCTTTTTAGAAGAAAAATAACACAGTAAGCCTAAAACATAAGCATCTAGGGGGAAACGTCTGAGCATGTAAAAAGTCAAGGTGTTAACGAAACTGGTTTTCCATCTTTAATTTCAGGTCAGATGAGCATTCTAGTAACATACAGAGGAAAGGTGGCTCTGACAGAGCTAAGTTCAGGCATAGCAATATATAGCCATACCAGCAAACAAACCTGTATTGAATGAAATGGGCCCTGGTTGACCTTTATCTGCAGCACCTCCAAGGTAGCTAAATATCTTTATCTTTCCTTAAAGGAAGTCACATCCTAGTGACTGTGCAGACAAGTTTCTGACATTTTCGCTCTATCTCCCATTCCAAAATTCCCAGAAGCATCAGGGAGAATGCTTTGGTGAAGGTTGATGACAGATAACACATGAACTTCAGGTCAAAGAACTGAAGTATGCAGAACAAAATCTGCTGAGGTTTAGGACATTTTTCATTGATAGTCCATGCTCAGATACGGTATTAAGTCTGTGCATCATGTTCATCTTTTACAATGACTTATGTTCTTTATAAACAGGGAAGTACTCACAAACTCTCTGATCAGCAACTGGCCATAAATCAGGGGCAGAATCCGCTGCCCATATACCTGTCCCTCAATGTCAAGGATAAATTTAGCACTCTGGATTTTAAAGGTAATCATTATTATATGTACTTCTATAAATCTAAGGAGTTTCTTTTTAATGCTGTGTGAATGCCAAAAGCTTTTACTGTAAGTCCAAGCTAATAGATCTTCTAAATAATTTTTTTCCCCCGTTTTCACAGTTGAGTTCTGACTTGGAGGAAAAATATGCATCTTAATACTATGGTAGGGAGGTACCTGTGCAAAGACATTGTCCTGTGAGCGGCCGAGGTGCCTTTTGCTGGTGGCCTTGAGAGCCACCACTGCTGCTCTTTCTCTCTCATCCCCACCTACTCCTCTCCACCTCTTTCAGCTACTGGGGTTCCTGCCCAGGCAGCAGAAGTCCAAGAGAGATGTGAAGAGCTGGGGGAGGAGGCCAAGGAAGGGAGGAGAAGAAACGATGTGGAGGGGTTGGGGTGAGAGTGGGAGGCAGCTCCCAGCAGCCAGAGAGGGATCTGAGGAGGGGCAGCGCTCTGTGCCTGATCTGTGATGCTAATCACTATTTCCACTGCATCTTCTGGCCCAAACAAAGCAGGAGGTCCTGCAACTGAACCTGGATCATCTGCTTCTAGGCACAACCCGCAGTCCCAGTGTGTTCATCCAAGGCCTGAGTGGGTTTTGTTCGGAGTTTCACAAGGCAGTGATTGTCAGAGTCTAAGAATAAATGGCAGTTGGTGTCAGAAGGACTCAGAAGGACTAAAAACACAACATTTTGCGAAGGGCCTTAGAAATCGGTGGGTTTTCAGCCCCTATTTTTTCTTCCTAATACAGAAATGGACCTGAACCCCAAGCTGAATGGATTTTCACAGTGTTAGTGGAGGGGAATTTAGCTTTTGCATTCACCAATCTAACATGCAGTACGTTGAAGGGCACTTTTTTCAAACCATGGTGGTTTGAACTGTCACCAACGTGCTGAAGCTACAGGCCTTGTTCTTCCAGCTTTCGATTCTCTAAGCTGTTATTTTCACATGTGTTTGGGTGGCTACAATAAGTCCTTCTTGATGCCTTATTTGCAGAGTGGGTGGAGTTCACACCTTATGAGGTGGGTTTCCTGAAATACGGGGCCTTTGTTCGTTCAGAGGACTTTGGTAGTGAGTTCTTCATGGGTCACCTGATGAAGAAGATCCCAGAGTCCCGCATCTGCTTCTTGGAAGGTGATTTTATTATCTCAGAAAAACAACCACATAGTTGGCTACACAGACTTGGCATCTAATAATTACTGGTCTGCAAGTAGCAATACTAGTAAACCAGATAATGTATCTGATGCAATTTAAATCTCAAATAAACCATAAAAAGAGGAAACTAATTCTTCAGACAAATGCACTTAATTTGCTGAACTTCTTAGGTTAGACAAAAACAGAAAACACACATTAGAACTGAACTTCTGAAGTATTTAAAATCACAGTCTGACTTTTATAAACAGCGAAGATTCTAAAATAGCCTAGTCGTAAGACAGACGTTATGCGGAATGGCATGGCATTTGATATTCATACTAAAATTCATAATATTTAATAGCTAAACCAGTGCTAATTTAAACAACCACAGAGACTGAATCCAAGTAGGTTGCCATAGCTGTGCTCTAAAAATTCAAGGTAGTATTAAGTATGGCTTTTTTTTTTCCTTAAACTTCCAAGGCACATGGAGTAATATATTCTCCCAGAATTTTATGGATGCTGTCTACCTCTCGGGTTATTCAGAGGACTTCTGGCACAGATGGACCCGAGGCACTGAGCATGACATCGGTTAGTTATTTGGATTACTTTTCATTTGCATCTGCATTGTCTTCACACCTCTCTGAAATGTGAAACCTGACCTTTGGTAAAGGGTTTGGTTTTGTGTCCTGTTTCTGGGTTAGGGGACACCAAGCCTTTGAGAATGAAGGAGAAACAGGAGAGAAACAGTTGTGCTGGGAAACAGGAAAAAAAACATTGTGCTGCTCACAGTGCAACATCCCTGGGGAGTTTTGCTAGTCACAAGGTTACCACGAGCCCTTGGGAGAGGGAGAGGCCAGATGGGGAACAACAAAGTGCCTAGAACAGTCTGCATGGTGGTGCAGGCACTCCATCACAGTTGGGGCTGTGGTTGTTTGGCTTTGTTATTATCAGCATCAGAGTAACACTCTAAACAAATGCAGACATATACCCTCTTCTCATTCTTCCTACAGAGGAACGTCCTGCTTTGCCCAAGAATCCTCACGAGCAGACAACTTGCTTGTCCATTCCCAAAGGTTGCCTTTCCAACACTCTTCGAGAAATGATGACCGGACGGCCAGTGGTTTCAACTTACCATAATTTCCTCAAGGGCTTGCAGCTACATAACAAGTATTTAGAGAATGAGAGCTTTTGCATGTGGAAAGGTAATAGTGAATTTGTTTAGATGCATCTTTGAAGGTGATTTGAGTGCTGATACTTGCTGAGGACAAATATTTGATAAGTTTTAGCGTAAAGGCAAATTTTGATTAATATTATTTGACTAATATGTCTGTGGAATTGGTCTTGCTGAGCCCCAGGTGATTTACTGCTGGTCTTGTTTCTGTCTTGGAGAAGCCACAGCAGGCTTGCTTGAATTCTGTTCTTCCTAAGAAAAGCTGCAAGAGAGTGGCTTACAGCTTCCACTGAAGCTAAATAGCCACAAATGTATACCAGTTGAAACAGCAGCTTAGTAGTATAAAAAGCATCACTTTGGATGAAGCTGAGTCTCAGAACTGCTCCCTCTAACTGATCTCAGACTTGAGCTATAGATGCTAAAATTGTGTCAAAGACAAATATTTAACTGTGGGCTTTGTGCTGAAGACTAATGTAAGTGTGGTCGGTCTTTTCTTTTTTTCCTTATTATGCTGATTTGAAAAAAAAAATGGACTTGCTCCTGCAGTAATTAATTGATAATATAAGTTCTTGACTTTCAGACACAGTGCTGGATTCTTCTCCCAACCAGCTGAATGAAATGGGTGACTACCTCAAACTGGTAGATACAGCTTTCTTCATCAACACCAGCTGCCCGCCCATTCTGAGGCCAGAGAGGAAAGTGGATGTCATTTTGCATTTAAATTACAGCGGGGGATCACAGACTCTGGTGATGTTTTGAAGTAGTGATACTTTATCTGTATGAGTCCAGCAGCTGAATTACCGCATTTCTCTCCTTTTCAGAAAATTGTCTGGTTTTTATTAACTTAAATGATCATATCAGTGATACTGATCAACACTGTGACCGTAATGTTGCTGTGTTTGTCAGGGCTATTTTCAGTAGCTTTCTGGGACACACACAGAGACACAGGCACATAGAAGATTAGGTATTCTGTATGTCCGTGCAGATTTGTCATTGTGGTACCAAGTTCCTCAACAGTTATTTAACTAACTTTTACGATGTAATTAATCAATACATAATTTTTCTATTTTTGAATGAAAATTTGGAGTTTTTCTTTTAGTTTTGACTCTTGCTGTTTGCATAAGTTTCAGTCAGATTTTTGTTTTGCTGTGTTTGAAGAAACATTGAGGGGCATATATGGTTGAAATTAATGTAATTTATTTGTAGGAGGACATGAAGACATTGGTTGTTAGGTACACTGAATGCAAACAGTCAAGAACTTGTGATATGAGATACCACATGTAACCAAAATTTCCTGATCCAAATCCTCTACTGTGCCCACTAAATCACACAAATTATCTGAATTTTATATACATTTCAGAAAACAGTATTCTTGCTTTAAAAATACACAGTGTTAGCAAATCAACCACATTTCTATTACCCAGCATATATTAAAATCAAGAGGGTATGCTTGTTCCAGTGCACAGTTAGACTTATTTGTAAACACATAAGTCAATCACAGATTGCCTAGTGCAGCAAAATATCAATTATGGGGCTTGGTAACCTTATTTCAACCTCTGTGTTGCAACTCTCCTCTTTGTTGAACCAGCCACTGGACCTGTTCTCAGAGTACTGTTTGGAGCGTGGGATCCCATTCCCCAGCATAGACCTGAGCCAGGAAGACCGGGAACACCTGAAGGAGTGCTATGTGTTTGAGGACAGCTTAGAGGCACCAGTCGTGGCCTATTTCCCACTGGTGTGTGATACCTTCCGAAAATATAAGGCACCGGGTAAGTTAATGGCATCGATTAATCATTTTTTGAGGTTGTCACATACAGCTTATCCATTGAATTTGTTCCTCTTCTAAAACAAGAGACTCGCAGGCTTCTCAGTTGGCTAAGTTATCGTATCCCCAGTTCTGTCGTGACAGATATAGTGTTGGCCAGCTAATCGGGAATTGAACGGAAGAGTTTCAAAACTAAAAGCATGAATAGCTCTAGCCTGCAGCAAACGCCCTTATCTGGCACCTGGGACAGTTTGTGTTCCTTTGATAATAACGGACAGGAGGCAGCTACTAAGTTATATCCACTGGTAGCTAACGCTGTCGCTTAACAGTCTTGTAATGAGCTACTATGTTTACTTTGGTAACAAAGCTAGAATCCTCTCATTAATTTATTTACGTGAAAAAAAATTGAGAATAGAAAGTGCTGAAAACATATAATGAAGCAAAGGATTTGCCAGGGTAACAAGCTTCTTTGATATCTGTCATTTTTGAGGAGTTGCCAGATTATTTTCTTTGGTTCAGCAATAAAATAAATAATGATTTTTCTGTTACACCCGAAAAATCTACTCGGCAAATTCACTTTCAGTTTACAAATACTTTTGCATGCATCAACTCCAATTTTCTTGTTGCTTATCTAGTATGATCCAGGAAACTTTCCTCAAAAACTGAACAAAAATCCATGTATCAGCTTATTGGGAAAGAGCTCATGTAGTTCATCTTACTTGTCCTGCTGCATGTGCTTAAAATCTCAGCCACCTGAGAGGAAGAATTCTCAGTCCAGGAGCTTCCTGGTGCCATTTTCTAACAGTTGGTAGATAAGAACCTGTCATGTCAGTGCCCAATGGCAAAGTTAAAAATACAAAATTCCAAATCTGCAAAAGTGAAATATTCTAATGGAAAACTTTAAAGAGGAAAGCATTTTGCATGGAAAAGTTGTTCTGCTAATCAGTTCTGGGTCAGCTGTGATTGCAGTCAAGTGGTGAATTTTATTAGTGCAGCAGGCGTGGTATCTATACAGTAATTAAATCTTGAACCATTTTTCTTGTGGCTGTTACTGTGTATTTTGCATTGCCTGGTAGGACTCTTCCACCTCAGTAACATTGCTGTGTTGAACTTCCTTCAGATGTGGAGCGCAGTCCCGCAGAGATGGAGCAGGGAAGAGTAGATGTGTCCAACTCTATTGCTCCCTATGGCACTGGTCTGCTTACATACACTGAAGAGAATTTCAACAAGTTGTTGAACCTGTGCAGCTACAACATCCTGAATAATAAACATTTAATTCTTCAGGCTTTGCGAACTGCAGTGGAACGAAAGAAGCGATTTAAAAACTGTTCATCATCTCAGTCGTCTAAACTCTTTTAAAGTATACTTTGATGAATCTCACTGGAGAGAGAGATACAAATGTTTTGTTAATGGACTAATGCAGGGAACATGAATCCATACAGAATGAACTTCCATGTTAGCTTGTTAAAAAAGAAAATTATGTATTTTATTCAGTACTGTGTGTTAGGACTAATGCTGGTTCTGGCATTAAGGTCATTGGCATATCATGATTACTTTTGAAAATTCTCTTCACTGTTTCAGGGGATAGAAAGGCAGTTGTAGATCTAGAAGGTCTTATTGGATATACAGCCATATAAGAATGAGATTTCAACCTCACAGAAGTGTGTGCCAGATTTGGATGCAAATCTTGGTGGTATGCGGTCTTTGAACCAGAGACCAAAGCAGAGATCAAGCAAAGCCTTGCCTTGTTCACACATCTCTGCTTGTGACAGTAAGGGGTAAAGCAGATACCAAAAACGTTTGCACCAGGAAAAGGAAGGCTGATAATTGAAGAATGGAACTACACATGATGTCTTCTATTTTCTCAGTATCCGTCTGTTAGGCAGAAGTCTGACCTTCAGTGGATTTACCTGCTTGGCTGTCATTGCACTGAGTCTACATTTTTGATGGACTACCCCAGAGTTAACATATAACAGCCTGATTTTTCTGCCAACTGTCTGATAAAAATCATCTGACTGCATCCATTTTTGCAGAACTTCTTCCTGAACTATTGTGTACCAAGTAGATTTTGAAGCTGAAGATAGCAGTTAAGGTTTCAAATCCTACACTTAGCGGGTTTGGAAAAACAGTTTTAACAGCCTAGCCTTTGGCCGTAACCATGTCTTAATTTATTAATCTGATGTGAGCTCACAGATGTTCATGATGGCAACAGAATTTACAATACCAACTCCTTTGATTTCTGTAACGTTATGACGGTCAGTGTGTAGCTGCAACTACAGTTTTATTCCCAGTGTCATCCAAAGCACAGACAGGGGAGTGTTGCCGAGATTTTCATACTCATTTTAGATAAATGCTTGTTTAAGAAAATATATTTAACTGGTCGTTCTTAGATCTTATTTTCTCTTGTATATATCAATATACATACTGTGTAATAGCTACCATTCAAATACTAAGTACCCATGCATAATCTTATTAAAAATAAGAGTCTTATAGCTGCTATCATTGAAGTATGTTTTTTTTTTTATTAAGTTGTATAGACTCAGCTCAGCTAGTGAATTCATCTGGGAAAAAATGGTTCTTTCTTCTGATACCAAGAATTTAAATATTGAGGGAACAAAAGCGTCCATGAGCTTTGCTAATGACCTTTGAGGAAGGATGAAAGAAAAGCTACCACTACGTCTTCAACAGTGGAAGACGAAAAATGGAAGGAAAGTCTGCTTTTAAAAGTGCAGATGGCTGTGATGATAATGTGAGGTTTACAAGTCTAAATACTGGTATTTGCAAACACCAAGGTATTTATTCTGTAACACAGAGTGCAGCGTTTGGCTAGCACTGTATATGTGTCTATATTTTCATCAGTCTTTTCTGTTCCCCTTTGTAGTCATCCCTTTCATTGCCCTGCTGTGAGTAGGGGAAAATAAAAGTGCATCCATCTGTACACAGGCAGTATGCCTGCATGACCCCGGGAGCGTGGCTCCCGTCTCATGTACCATGGTCAGAAAGTGATGGGCTCTGTCATCCAGCCTTACCGATCTCTGTTCATTAGGCAGGAGATAACATCATACTTGGTTACAGTCCTTTTTCTGTGCATCGGTTCAATTAACAGGAGATACTCCTAGCTAGTATCTCCTGTCAAGCTTTGCCGCAATACAAATCAAACCAGTAAAGTCTCCCTTCATGAGCAGAAACCTGGCAGTAACCTTTGCATCTCCTTTTCACAGATCTAAGGTGGTCAAGTCCAACAACTCTCCTCTTTTACTCACTTGCTGATAAATTTTTCTTTTTCAACTCTGCCCTCTTAAGCAGAAAGCCAGTTTTTCACCTTCTTTTCTTGCCATTGGTTAGCATAATTTGATCTTATGTCTCACCGGTAAGATGGCAATAGTTTTCTATGAGCAAAGAAAAAAAGGAAGATGTCACTCTGACGGTTCAGTTGTGTTCATAAGTTTATTTTTAAACAATAATGAAATGGAGTTTTAAAAATCCGATTAAATTTTTTGGCTAAGTATCTTTTAAGTATTTTAAAGATTTTCAAGATTCATTTTTACAGCTCCAGGAAGACGTCACAGCAGCAGTGCAGTTTGTATTCCACCGACTGGTTTTTGGTGGTTGCAACACTTGGCACTGGGCCTTCAGCTTTACTCATCCAAGGTGTGGTGATGATGTGTGTTTTTGGCAGCAGATCCAGAAAATGAGGATAGCTTAGAATGAGCTGAGGAAAGGGAGTCCATTGTAAGAAATCTGGGTCTGTTGAGCAAGCCACTGAAAAATTTTAGGCTGCCCAAACTGTCTAGCTTAGCAACTCGATGTTTTGACATAAAGGAAAGTCAGACAAATATCGGTGTTCCAGCTGAGACCTGGCTCCGAGGATGTAACACTGCGTGATGCTAACGCTTGCCCTGGGCCAAGCTCGGTGGTCTTACCTTGGTGGCTTGTAAGTTTTCTCCACAACGGACTCATTTGGTTCCTTATCTGGGGAAGGAAAGGCTTCTTTTTCTGTCCTGTTAAAACCTGTTCATGTTGTTTGCATCGCAGCAATACCTCAGAATCCTGCCTGCGATGTCATGGTGAAAGGCAGCGTAAAAGGACAGGGGAAGAGATATTTGTTGGAGTGGCTTGCCAGCTGTTAATAAAAAATAAAAGAAAGAGATGTTCGGTATTACTAGTGCTGTTTTTTAAGGAAGGAGCTGAGGGTTAGTGACATATCAGGTGGATTTTTCAAAGTGATTCAGCATTGGTGTAATTGTTTTATTTAAGATCCAGGTAGGTCAACAGCAATTTTTTTTTTTTTTTTTTTTTTGAAAACACCTGTATGTGACCTGTCACACAAGCTCTGCTAAATTTAAAGACATGATCCTGTAAGCAATTACCTGTGAATCCTTACAGTCTCTGTTAGGACTCAAACACCTCTCGGGATGACTGTAGATGAAGTTATCCCCTTATTTAGCTGGTGACATGAGGTGAGTTCCCGATGCTCTGAGAATTGGTTCAGATTCAAATTGGCTCTAGACTTCCCTGTAAAGGTCCTGGGCTACGTGTCTCGCCACATTTAATGCCAAAGGAATTGCTGGCTAATTAGCTGACACAGGCTGGTGCTGGTATCCCTCGCGCCTGTGGTCTGATGGGGTTAGGGAAGAGAAAAAGCTGCTTGAACGGCGTCTGAAGTGATGAATGAACGTGGAAAGATCAGGCGACCTCAGACCGTTCCTGCAACGGGAAAGAGAGACGGTGCTGGATGCTCAGATCCCCAGAGCAACAGGGGGAGAGGCGGAGATAAAGGTTGTGAGCTACTGCTTTTTGGGACAAGGGTTGGGTTTGAAATTCTGCTGCAACAAAACTGAAGGCAGGATTGTGTATATTGCGAACAGCTGGGCCAATTCTTACGATTTTTTGGATGGCAAAACTGCCCAATTGCCTTGGGTGAGTGAGTAGGAGGAGCGAGATTTTATCTCTCCAAAACGTATCAAAGGCATGTGGAATTGTTTTAAACAAGTTTCTCAATAGTCTTTTGAAGGCAGAAGTCCTCCTTCATATATGTCATAATCAGAATAGTGCCTTAAGTAAAAATATAATCCCCTCTGCCCTGATCAGCTAGTGTGATCTCTCTCTCCGGTGACGGATTTTGCACGTTTCATTCCCAGGAATTTAAATGCAGATTCATATTGAAGGCCTCTCCTGCTTACAAATGGATGATACAAAAAATTTCAGACTTTTTTCTATAACCTGTGCCCCCTGTCATCTTCTCCAAGAATGCCTTCTCAGGAAGTCCTTTTTTGCATCTTAAACAAACAAACAAAAAAATCACTTATGTGATACCAAACATCAAAGATATTGTAGAGTATTGAAGGACAGGTATATTGATGGTGTTTTATGTATAAACATGAAAATAAAATGCCAACATATTAATGTGAAAGTTAGATTTTTTTTTTAAAACTTTTTTTTCTATGCCAGACAGTCGCTTTAAATTAGCGGCATGCCAAAAAGTACCTAGCCAAAGCTGAATTCTTCAGAGACCGAAATCTGATACCCTGGGGAAGGAAGTGACACTTTTCATCCATGGTAGAACTTTTTGTGTGCAGAGATTATTGAGCTTAGGTCCATTGTGTAACTGCAATTTGGCTTGGACAGCTTGCTCTCTTGTTTGATTGGCAGGATGAGGTCTGTGTAGGTTTTGTAGCTTACTGAGACTTTTAAAAAAAACAAACAAACAAACCAAACTCAAAGGCTAGAGTCAGGGAAAATCTGCAACTATAGATCTGACAGTATATTTGTTTATTTGTTAATTGGCTTTATTTGTTAATTCTGAGTATTCCTTTTCTAATGGGACATCTGGCTATCATTTTGTAACACCTCCAGCATGTTTTTGGATATTTACCCTTCTTGTTCTGTTCAAAGTGTTGAAATGATGACTAACTCGCATTGTCACCCCAAAGGTGGTACAAGGTTACTTTTCTCTTGCAATAATGTCAAATCCCCCATTAGTCATAAATTTCTGTAGTCCTGGATTATCAGAGGGTGACAAAGTGATATATAAGGTAATTGTGGGATATTGGATGCAGCGGTTGTTGCTACCTGCAACCTATTGCACTTAGATGTACAATTATCTGAATATCATGTTGGGGAAACCAGTGCTTGCAACAGGGTAGTTTAGATGAATTTTGACTGCTTCAGGTCAGCAAGATATTTATAGTTGCTCCACTTTGCCTTATTTAAGACACAGATACAAAATCACATGCAGGTAAATGCTCACTACAGCAAAGTACATGAAGAGCAGGGGAAAATTATATCTTCCTTTTTACTTGTTATTGCTCAGCGCTTTAAAGAGACTGCTTTGCATTCCCTCATCAGTAACACAGTCTCTCTAGTCTTTAAAAAGCGAAGTAAGAGTGTATGTGGCATGTATATGAAGATCACTACTGGTTTTAAGTTATTTACTCTGGAAATGCGATTGCTAAAAAGAGCCAATACATGGCTCTTTAGACTTTGGGTAACTTCACCCATGACTTTATTTACTGCGTGCTTGATGGTTGTCTTTGAAATTCTCCTTGAATTGTGGAAGAACTAAGGCAAAACGCAAAAAACCCAACATGATACTTAACCTTTGAAGTAGTAATCTTTTTGAAACCATAATCCTCAGGACACATTTCTATCTCTAAAACACCAGTGGAACAAACTGCAAAAATCACTATTTATTTTGAATCAGATTGCGTAGTCTTTATAGACACCAGTGAGTAAGCCATCAACAGTTAAAATTTTCTCAGTGATGACAAGGACTTACTGTTCGGGGTGTTATGAGCATTCAGCACTTAGTTCTATCATGAACGTAGTGCATGAATGAAAAGCTGTTGTGATCGTAATTCTTGACTTGCACAAAGCTCTTAAAGATACTATATTCTAAATCCTTCTTGTGTGGCTTGGACAAGCAGTGGTGAAGGGAAGACAAGGTCAGCTACAAAACTTGATGGTGGTCATCAGCAGGAGAGGAAGAATTATTTAGGAACATGTTTTGGGTGTGGCAATGATGACATTATTTTGAGAAAGAGAAAAGATAATCTGAACATCAGGAAACCATTCAGCAGGCAAGACGCACTGACTCTGGAATAATGTTCTAAACTGTGAAGTGGTATCTCACATATGGATCTTAAAAGCGATGTGGGTAAGAGAATGTAACGTCAGCGAGTCTTGTATTGGCTGTGAAACGTCTGGGGTGGTATAAATGTATAGAGGTATATATATCTTCTGGGACAACTCAGGGAAGTAGAGCTGGATAACCTATCCCCTTTCCTTTGATAGAGGATGTTTTACAGACATTTTTAATGAAAGCGGATTCCCACTTTAAGTTTAAATACTGGAATTTTTCCAGGGAAGCATTCTTCTTTCAAAAGCTAGAAAGACTAGTTTTGCCAGAGCACAAGTGATTCTCAGCTGTGACTACTCCACCTAAATTTGTTCATGAGAGTTTAACACAAATATAAAGCAATAAAGACAGAAATTAAGGGAGATATTTTGTCTTTGGGGTAGAGATGCTCATGTCCATTGGAACTATCTTTTGGTTGTTCTTTCAAGGAGCATTTCAGATGCTGCAGGGTCATATTTATGAGCTGTCATGGTTTAGCCTCAGCCAGCAACTAAGGCAGGCTATTAAAAGCTTTAGATGGAAACCACCAGGCAGTACCACTGCACATTTTCGATAAGACCTTCTGAGCAGTCATCACGTGCATCACACAGACGACAACATGGAAGGAAGTGACTTGTGTGTAAAAAATAGGGGCCCGCTGGGAGAGAGAGCACACACGAGGTCCCTTCGAAGTCAGCTCTGAGGATGGGAGAAGCGCCGCGCTCCCTGGGACGCGCGGGAGAGCGTAACCCTCTCTCCGGCCTCACCCTTCCACCCCCGGGTTT